>NW_023616434.1:0-80001 GCF_013339695.2 Rhipicephalus sanguineus
TCGATTGACTAGAGAAATTATTGAAGCGTATGAAATTGATAAAATGAATGATACATGTGTCAGCATGCCATCCTTGTCTCTAACAGATAAGGAAAAGAGATATCTGGATGCGTCACTCTAGGTTGGTGGCAACTGGTTGTGATTGCGGCAGAACATGCGCGTTTGGGTCCTGCTTTTGTTTCTTGTTTTGTGTGCACCTGCTCGCGTGTGTCTATGTAAGCGTCACGTGCATATGAAAAATAAACATTCCAGTTGAAAGTCAGCGCTGTGTGTGTGTTTGCGTGTTCCTTCTCCGTCCGCGTCCAGTCGCGCTGTGGAAACTAAGCATGAACAACCAACTAGCCCGCCAACGCACTTTAGTCAAGCTCAAGGGCTAAGTGTTGTATTCAGTTTTGGTTTCGTTCTTTATTCCTTCGTCCCCCAGGGGGCGCATTTACTCATTGCCATATAAACCATGTATCATAGTCAATAAAGGCAGTTCTTCTTCCATTCATCGGGACGGCTGGAGTCTGACTCCCTTCCTTAGACATCACATTGGCGACGAGGATGTCGTAAAAGTACCCTGCGCACCGTCCGCGCCCGCCCCAACATGAGTGTCCCCGGGCTCGCTCCGCCGCCGTTCTTCCTTGCTACGCCCGGCCGGCCGCCACTACGATGGGAGCAGTGGGAGCAGATGTTCAACGTCTACCTGGTGGCGTCCGGGGCCGCCGAGTTCACGCCAGCACGACGCAAGGCTATCCTTTTGCATTGTTTGGGGCCGGAGGGACAGCGTATTTATCAGACCTTACCTGCAGGGTCGACCGCCGCAGCACCACCAGTGCCAAGCGCCGCAGCGCTCGCCGTTAAGGATGGGGATAAGTCTGCCGCAGCCACTTCTGACAAATACGACACTGCACTCGTGGCATTACGGCACCACTTTTCGACGTCCTGCAACGTTGTCGTCGAGCGTCATCGTTTTCACCGCCGCCGTCAACACTCAGGCGAGTCCGTTCATGACTTTGTTGCCGCCCTACGGGAGCTAGCGTCACACTGTTCGTTCGTTTCTCAGGATGATGCTCTGCGGGATCAAATTGTTGCCGGCATAGCTTCCAACCGCGTACGTGAACGGTTATTGCTTGAGGGCCCCTCACTTTCGTTCGAAGGCTCGGTGCGAATTGCGCTCCAATTTGAGCAAGCAGCTGAAGAGCTAAAGGAATTTTCTCCTTCGGTCGACAAAGTTTCAATGCAGCGTCGTCGTAAGAAACCATTGCATTCATCGCAAAAGAGCAATTCAGAGCCGGCAGCCCACTTTCAGCAGAAGCTAACGAAAAGCGCCAGCGGCTCACGTGCGCCGCAGGGGCACCGCCCCCCTGAACGGAACCGAGAACACAGTAGGCGCTCCGCGTCGCCGCACTGCTTCCGATGCGGCTCGCGGGATCACTTCGCATCAGATATGCAGTACGCCAGCAGGTGGCGGATCCGATACGGCAGGTTGTAGCCCGGCAGGCTGCGGCACCGAAACTGGAAACTGCGGCACAGGTAGCTGCGACTGGTGGGAATCACCCCCCTCTGGAACCCTGGAAAGCTTGGAGGCATTCCACGTACGGCCGTCGTCAAGCCTGTAAGAAGCAGCTGGTCCCTTCCTTTCCAACACTTTAGTTGGTGAAGAGAAAGAGCAGTCGCCCTTAAAGCGAACGGATGGTTTCCTGACACGAACAATGTCGCCTGCAGCTATCCCAGGTTCCTTGGCAGCTCTCCTCTTGTCTGTGTACAGCTTGCTGCTCCGCTGTTGACGCCGGACCCTACGACGTAGTCGCGCCTATTCCTTAGCCGGGTCTTTAGCGAATGTTGGTGCTGAGAAGCCAACGACGTCGAGCCTGGTTCTGGGCATTCTACCATGCAGTAGAACAGCAGGGGCAACCCCAGTGGTTGCCTGTGGAGTAGCCCTGTAAATAGCAAGATAGTCCATGACTGCTTGTCGGAGGGGTCGTCCTTCGAGAAGTGAAACTTGAACAAAGTTTTTGAATGTCCTGTTGAATCGTTCAATTTGTCCATTCACCTGGGGGTAGTACACCGATGAATGTGAAAGACGGATGGCCCTGTCTTTCAGAAAGGTGATGAATTCCCGGGAAGTGAACTGAGGCCCGTTGTCACAAACAATTCCCTCGGGGTAGCCTTCGCGGGCAAAAACACTAGTTAAGAAGTCTTTCACTGTGCTCGTGGATACCTCACGGCAAAAATATACCTCTGGCCACTTGGAGTGGTAATCAACAAGCGTTATAGCAAATCTGCTGTTGTGAGGTGCGCGCTCCAAGGGGCCAACAATGTCTAAGGCCAGCTTTTGCCATGGTCGTTCAGGCCATTCAACAGGTTGCAGTGGCGCTGGTGATGTCTTGGCAGATTTATCGGCCTCGAGGCAGATGTGGCAGTTTTTCACTGCTGTTTCTACTTCCTTATCCATTCGTGGCCACCAGAACCACTCACGAAGTGGCGCTTTCGTGCGCGTGATACCAGGATGTGTCTCATGTGCGGTGGAAATGAACTGGGCAGTGAGAGAGGACGGAACCACGAGGCGCTCTGCTCGCAGTAGAAGATCATCGACAACAGAAAGTTCCTCTCTAATAAGGTAGAACGGCTTCACCTCTTCTGGTAAGGACTTTTGTGGCGGCCAGGCACTCAGCACAAAGGACTTGACGGTTTCTAGACAACCATCGTCAAGGACGGCCTGTCTGAACTTCTCCTTTGCCACAGAGGCTGGCTCAACGAGCGACACTATTTCTTCCTCTTTTGCAAGCTCTGCTTCTGAGGTAGGTGCTGGCAGCCGAGAAAGTGCATCTGCAACAGTGTTCGTGGATCCCCTGCGGTATTCAACAGTGAAGTTATAACAAAGCAGTCGTGCGCTCCAGCGTGCGATTCTAAGCGGGCGTCTTCCACGTCCTTGTGACGACAGCAAGGAGTCAAGCGCCTGGTGGTCTGTGCGAATTTTAAAATGGCGACCCCAAAGGTACGTGTGCCATCGCTCACATGCCCAAATACATGCCAGTGCTTCTCGTTCCCCGACTGAATACTTTCTCTCCGCTGGGGACAGTGTACGAGATGCGAAAGCGACTGTGCGAAGTTCTTGGCCATCTTGTCTCCTGGCGTAATGCAACCTGCCGTGCCGCAGCCGCAGTCTCCTGGCGTAATGCAACCTGCCGTGCCGCAGCCGCTGTCTCCTGGCGTAGTGCAGTCTCCTGTGCTGCAGCCGCCTTCTGGGACGCAGTCGCCATCTTCTGGGGTACTGCAGCAGCCAACCTCAGCAGTACACCATTCAGAGCGGCCGACCCGAAGGCGCCGGCCACCAGCCTGGCCTCAAGACTATCAGACCAACTTTTAGTTTACGGCACGGTGTTAGAATAGTTTAGGTGGAGCGACGGCGCATTGGAATGAGGAGAAATCGGGGACCTCTTTCCCTTTCTTGCCGAAAGGAGGCGCGCGCGGGACGGTGGCCATCTGGCTATACCAGCACACACCTGACGCTTCTAATATTCGGCGTTTTAGCGTGTTTAGCGATATCGCAAGGCCCTGTGAGGATTGTGTGGTATTGTAATATCATATACATAAGTAGATATAGAGCCTTAGTAGTGTTTTATGCATGACGGTTCGGCATGCGGCGTGAAGCTCATAAACACCACTTTCGGCCTCGGCAACACCGTGGCCTAGGCGATCGTGCCCGCATTTTGTCTACAAAAGTAAATCTGCAGTTGCGTGACGCGTGTTGAATTCACCCTTCATTTGCCCTCGAAAGATTAAGTGATGTATTTGCGGTCAGCATCATCTAAAGAGCAGGTGTCACGTTAAGGGGCATTTCGCATATGAGATCAAGTGAGCCTTCACAATCTTTTACAACGAACCGCTTATTTGCAAATTCTGTAAACATTTGCGAGAAGGCGGATGCTTTGATGTAATGGAACAAAATAACTCTATTTAGGTCTTTCGGGGCGTGCACTAGCACGTGACGCGCCGCTCCCACGTCGGAAAATACAGGATTGAAAGAGAACGCAATGAAGTGGGCGACAGCTTGTGGCCGATGACTACGAAGCCGCTCTTTGACATATTCAAAATAAATAGACTGCAAGACATATACGGTATGGTGCGCCAAGAATGTTATCACAGTATTGGCACGATTTACGAATTTTACATATTTTTGCCTGGAAAAGCTGCTATAAATCGAGTTTTGTATGGTGCGGCTAAATGATACGAAAGAATGTTTCCTCACAAGAACTCTTCCTTTTAAATAACGCTTCCCATGATTTTGTGACAAATCGCGCATCAAAATGTTTTTCACAAACAAAATCTGTTGTTTGCAACTCGCGATCCTTCCGTGGAATAGCAGCGGCCACATTTTCAAGCGGTCACTATATCCTTCGGAGCAGCGAAAAAGCAAACTTTCTCAATGCACGATTTGTAGCCCGAGATGTATCGCGGCACAAAGCACTTCTTGCCCATCTGGACAATATAAGTTGTGTAAATAACAACACGATGAACAAGGATAAGCAATTTCAATAGACTAGCATTTGGGCGGCAGGCGTTTCGACTGGCGAACGTATGTGCACGAATGGGGCCTCGTCTGGTTTGGCGTGTTAGTTTTAACGGGTCAGACAGTGACGTCACGGAATATGGTGTCACTCTCTCAACTCCTGTCATTCCCGAAAGAAGAAACTGGAAAGCAAATGGTTAGGACGCTGAAAAAGAAACGGGCACAACCATTTCACGTTTGTGCACCAGAGCAGGGCACAAAGTTCTACTTCTGCTACTGCAACAAACAGCATGTCTGTGACGAATAACGAAAGGCAGAATTAGAATGGCACATGGTGAGTCATGATGGAAATGGTCGGTAAACGGACGTTAACCTTCACTACCACGCGCGAGCCAGCACGTGTAAACGTTGCAAAGGCGGCTGAACGGCTGACACCGTGGGCAGCTGCTTGAATCCATGCGATATGGTGCATGCACAACGACAACCCATGAGAGGAATTTCTAACCTACCATTGTCAAATGTGTTGCTTTCTTCTTACAACAATCATATAGAGAGACGTAACCCCCCCCTCCCCCTCGCACCCGCTTTCTTTTTCAGGGAATACCTTTTTCTTTTTGACTAACTGTGGATAAGGTGCCTGGCTGCTGACCCGAAGGTCGTGGGCACGGTGTTCCGTTGTCGCGGGTTCGATTCCGGCCGCGGCGGTCGCATTTCGATAGAGGCGAAATTGTAGAGGCCTGTGCGATGTCAGTGCACGTTAAAGAGCACCGGATGGTCGAAATTTCCGGAGCCTTCCGCTACGGCGCCTATCATAATCATATCGTGGTTTTGGGACGTAAAACACCAGATGTTCTTATTAACCCAGTTCGTCACGGCGGTCTGAACCAATTTGCCACGGTGGCCTTATTTGCGCACGAGCTAAAATATTTTTGAAATTCGTGTTCACCTGTAAACTCATTATCGCTGTCCGCAGAAGTTATATTTTCTATGTATTTCCATCTGTTGGCTACTGCCACTGAATTTTTTGATGTTGTGCATTTACTTTGAAATCAGATTTGATATGTGCGGTTGCCCTGATAAAAACAAACGGCCAGCAGTTGAAGAGTTGTCGTAAATGCAGCTTTGTAAGCGACGCGGCCCCCGTTGAAGCGGCTGACCTGAAGCCTCGATACACCTAGCGCCGCCTGTCGGAAAAAACACGAAGCGCGTCCCCGTGTTCGACGAGGAGGCTGCGTGGCGGAGGCGGAACGTCGGTACACCTAAACTATTCTAACACCGTGGTTTACGGTCTGAAATTGTGTTTATTCTGTACTATGTAAATAAGTAGAGTAAATACTTGGGTTTTTTGTTACTAATATGTACTAACAACTAACCACTAAAAATAAGGGGGGGAGTATGTTGTATTCAGTTTTGGTTTCGTTCTTTGTTCCTTCATCCCCCAGGGGGCGCATTTACTCATTGCCATATAAACCATGTATCATAGTCAATAAAGGCAGTTCTTGTTCCATTCATCGGGACGGCTGGAGTCTGACTCCCTTCCTTAGACATCACACTAAGGAATTTAGGAAAAGGGAACAGTGACAACCCTATGGCAGCAGAGGGTGAGGATAAGAGCTGAGGCCCCCCTAGATAAACCAAGAGCACAAACACGGTGTTTTCTGTGCAACCGGCCTGGACATATTGCCGTCAGTTGTCGGACAATGAAAAGAGGACATAGAGCTGAGGATTGTAAGATGAAGTCAGCTTAAAAGACTGCCTGTGTAATGAGTGCCAGAGAAGAACATAACGAAAAAGACATGCCAGTAGTAGAAGCAGAAGTACAAGGGCGTAAGGCGACATTGTTGAGGGATACAGGTGCTAATACGGTATTAGTAAGAAGAAGTTTAGTGGCACCCGAGAACATGACCGGACAGGTGAAGCTGGGGATTTTCGTAGATAGGACCATCAAATGTATGCCAGAAGCAAGGATACAAATATCTACACCCTTTTATACAGGGCTAGTGACAGCGAGGTGTGTGGAAGACCCCATTTATGATTTGATTGTGGGAAATGTACCGGGGGTGAGAAAAGTAGATTACCCTGATCCATTGTGGTGAAGGGCTGAGAAAGGCCTAATTAGATCAGAGAAAGGACTCAGGGCCTGCGGAAAGAGCACCAGAGGGACAAAACAGGGCAGCGAGTAAGAGAGCAAAGAATCTGAAACCATTGCATGTCACAGCCATTGATGGGTTAAATATAACAGTAGATAAATTCAAAGAGTTGCAGGAGAAGGACCCATCTATGGTGCGATCTTGTACGCGTTCCAAAATAAGCACGGAGGCGTGGCATTACATTCAGCCGCACGTGACCGCACGCGATTGGTCAATGCAGGGCCGTGACGTCTGTCGCGGTTCACATGGGCCATTCGCGTGCGGCTGGATGTAACGGCACGCCTCGGTGTTTATTTGGAATGCGTACAAGATCGCACCACCATTAGAGCATGTGAGAAGAGATTAGGAGAGACCATGAGAAGAAAGAAGAGTAGAACGGTGTTGTGTCGCGCGACCCCTGGTGACATGCTAAGGCACCAGTGCGCTTGAGCTCTCTATTCACGCTACTGGGTGGAGCTGGGTCTCTTCCATGCCTCTTTGCTACCACCAATCCGGCGTGGCCATGCCGGTCATGTGACCCGTTTGCAACAGAGCAGCAAGTTGGGCTAGTTGGTTGATGTTCATTCTCCAAAGATATACTGCGCTATAAGAAACAAGGACACAGAAAAGGGGGGGGGGGGACAACACATGCGCAACACTGCGCATGTGTTGTCCCCCCCTTTTCTGTGTCCTTGTTTCTTATAGCGCAGTATACCTTTGAAGAATGAACATGTGACCCGTGCCTCGCTGACCAATAGCCCTTCTTCCCCCTCCTTAAAACCACCTGCAGTAAACGTGGGAGAGCAGTCTCCCGTCAGTCTCGCCGAAGCTTGGTCTACGCGTCGTCACATTACGCGCCCTGCCGTCGTTCGGCCTCTCCGTCGGCCATGTGTTGCGCTGCGCTCCTGCCCTACACAACACATGGCGACGAGGTAGTTGAACCGCTACGCTACTACGACAGGTGACGCCAGGAAGAGCACGACGTAAGTGACACTTACCTGCGAGTCACATTTCTCCTGCACGTCGGTGCTTTGTCCTTCCTGCTTGCTTAATTGGCGTCGACCTGACTTTTCTTTGTTCCCGCTCCGGCTCCCTCTACGACGCCACCTTCCTGCTTGAGCCTACAGCCTACCTCCTGCACACATGGCGGCCCTTTTTGCCAACCTTCCTTCATTCCTCGACGTTCCCGGCAAGCCTCCCATTTCTTGGCATATATGTTAAGAGATTTTCCAGGTTCACATGAAGGCGGCCGGCGGAAGCGGCTGGGAAGATGAGCGACGTGCGTCAGCGCTCCTCTGCGCGCTCGGCATCGAGGGCCAATGCAAATACTTCACCGCGCAAGAGCAGCTTGAAGTGGAGGCGGATGGCGCAGTGACGGCGTCGGGTTCGGGCACGGTGCCGAAGACAGAAACGGCGACGGCGTACGATACGGTGCTCCAGTTTTTAGACGGACTTTTCGCCGAGACAACGAACGTGCTAGCCGAGCGGCACCTCTTCACGAGCCGCAAACAACTGCCCGGCGAAACGTTTCTCGACTTCGTCACCGCGCTGATAGAAAAGGCCCTGTTATCCAAGTTCGGAGCTACCTACGACGACAGAATGCGCGACCAGATAATTCATAGGGTCTCCAACGCACATGTACGGGCCAAACTTCTGTCCTACGGGGAAGCCCTTACGCTGCAAAAGGCTGAAGAAGTTGGACGCGACTTGGAGGCGCTCAACAAAGCCAACGCGGCATTCGGAGAAAATGGGTGGCTACTCAGCTCGCACTCCGGTTACGGCGGCAGCATCCAGTGCGTCGCAGCGGCTCAAAATGGTGGGTCGCCTGCTTCGCTGGCCCCGCATGTGACTCAACATGGCGGCGGCTTCCCCCCCAAGTCGGGCGGCCGCATCCAAGATGGCTGCGCGGGCTCGACGGCGCTGGTACAAGACTGCGTTCGCTGCCAGCAAGTACAACAGCTGTGCCCAAGCCTGCGCAGGCCATTCGCGGTGGCGCTGCCGTCCAGTGTGACTCTACATCTGTTGAAGCGCAGCTTTAATTGCCTGCGACCGAGTATCACCCGTTGGGACTTAAGGAGGAAAGTCCTCGGTGTTCCTCCTCACCTCCAATCAATGCACCAAATCCCAACACGGGGGAGGGAAGTGATGCGAAGGGATCTTCAGAATCTGCTCACGGCAGCCGCAGTCCGCCAAGTTCTTCTGGAAGAGATGGGGACAGGTCTTCAAAGTCGGCTCCCGACAGCCGCCACACGCAAAGACCTCCTGCAGGGCCTGGGTCACGTCGCCCACAGCGGACGCGTAAGCCCCAGCTCGCAGCTCTAGTGCGCGTGTGAATGTTCAGTGAACAGTGCAAGCTGGCACTTGTTTGGTGTTGACGAAGTGAATTTTGTTTTCTGTATAATAGGCTGTGATGTGTGCTCCTAGGACTGAACTTCTTTGTCATTGCAGGTTTCATCTCAATCGGAACTCGAATGTGAATTTTATAGTGTTTGCTGATGTACATCAGTTATACTTAAAGGATTGTATAAGGATGCAATTCATCCCAGGGCGGGACGATGTTGTGTCGCGTGACCCCTGGTGACGCAAAGACACCAGTGCGGTTGAGCTCTCTATTCATGCTACTGGGTGGAGCTGGGTCTCTTCCATGCCTCCTTGCTACTACCAATCAGGCGTGGCCATGCCGGTCATGTGACCCGTGCCTCGCTGACCAATAACCATTCTTCCCCCTCCTTAAAACCACCTGCAATAAACGTGGGAGAGCAGTCTCCCGCCAGTCTCGCCGAAGCTTCATCTACGCGTCGTCACTTTACGCGCCCTCCCGTTGTTTGGCCTCTCCGTCGGCCCGCCGTGGGTTACGCCGCGCTCCTGCTTTACACAACGAACGGTAGCACAGAACGGGCTGGTTTATCGCAAATGCATGTTTAGTTCGGGTCGTGAAGTACAGCAGTTGTTGGTGCCGGAGGAATTGAAGAATACAGTGTTAAAACTGGGGCATGATGGTATAAGGGCCATTCACCAGGGAATGAAAAACACTTTGGAAACGATCACAGAAGAATTCTTTTGGGTAGGAGTGCGCAGTGATGTGAGAAGATATGTCATATAATGCAACGTATGCCAAAGAACAGTGGTTAAAGGGCAAGAGAGGAAGGAGGCTGAAAATGCAGAAAACAAAGAGCAGGCTATTGTGTGCATGGTAATTGCTGAGGAGAATGAGGAGGAGGTACCCACTTATAGGGTGAAGAAGCACAGGTTTAAGCACGTTGCATTGAATTGGTGACTGCTTTAGGGGAAAATAGATTCTGCGCAGTGTAACAGGCTTTGAGCAGGTTGACGGATGACTATTTTGAGTAGAGATTGATAGTAATTGAATTTGTGCATACTTTCAAAGAGTGAATGTGGCATACTGTGGGTAGTTATCTCTGCGAGTGTAGCCGTATAGTGTTTCGAATGATGGACGGCTGGACATTGTAATAGGTTCAGTGTAGGGTTTTATGACGTATTTTTGGTGACCCTGTGAGATTTGTATCACCGAGGTTGTACTGTATTATCACAGCATGTTCCAGTGTTGGGCTTCAGGCTGCCTTTCTCGTCACTCGCTACAGCTGTGTAGCAGGAGTGAGTGTGCACTTGCAGTCTTGTTTTGGATCAACATAAAGATGTTCTTCATCCACACTGTGCAACATGTTTTCTCATGCTTGGAAACAGCAGTTCGTTCGTGCAATGTCATTGTCTGCTGCACTGATGAGGATAGCAATTTTCTGGCACGTTCTCGGATACAATAAAACCTTGTTAATTCAACGTGACTGGAACTGCAAAATATCGTCGAATTAAGAGGGTTTTTGCATTAACAGAACCTAAGAAAAAATGCCCCCACCTCCCCAAAGGGAATCGTGAGGAAATGCGAATGCATTTCTTGCGCCGAGAGTACACGGCGTAGTAATTTTAATGGCGTAAAGCTGGACACATCGACGCGCTCAAGTGTCTTTGGGCGCCTCTTTCAACGAACGCTTCCTACGTGCGTTCGTAATCACCTCGGGGATGTTGCCACCGCCTTCAATGCAGCACAAACGCGTTTAGAACGTGCTGTTTTCAGGCTGTGCCAAGGCAGCACAAACGCTACAAGCATGTTTCAAACGCACTGCATTGAGGCGGTGGCGCAGGGAGGAGAGAGAGCGAACGGCGAGAGGAGCGGCGAAGCACTGCGCCTACCCTCTCCTACACTCTTTCCACACACGCGGGAGCTCTGCCGAGCTCCCACAATGCGAGCGCCCTCACACACCAGAGCGCGCTCCTCCTCTCCCACTCACTCTCCGCCCGCACCACCTGCTCCGGTTGCTAGGGGCGAAGGGGGCGGGGTGATTCTTAAAAGGAAGAAGGAAATGAAAATGGAAATTGGGTGTGGAGTGCACGATAACTGTCTCTCAAGTGAGGACACCTCAGCCGATACACTCACGGGGGATGGGGATTAAAGGGACAGTGAGAGTGAAAAGAGTATGGTAAAAGAAGAAAAGAAAGGTATGAGTGGAAAAAAACAGTGAGGGGTGGGGGGGGGGGCAGGAGAACGGGCGTCCGAGTCACCGTGGTGAGCGGCTAGAAAAATTTGTTCACTAGGCGGCATCCTCGAGAAAAGCGAGTAGGGCTGCAAGGGCTGATCGGCGACGGTGCACGTGGTAGGTGGGATGGAGCAAGTCCTGTAGGGTCGCACACGGCAGTCCGACGAGGCGGTACTTCATGGCGAGCCGCTTCCCGCAGTGTTGAGAGAAGGACAGTCAGTGTGCTTCTCTCAACACTGGTGGCACAGGGTTTCGATCGCGCCGCAATCGGTGCAGTTCGGTGCAGCGGCGCCGCGAAGACGATGCCTGCGTTCCGCGGGCCACTCAGAACCGGATCCTCAGGGCAAGAAAGCGTGCGCTCGCGGCGAGTGAAACCAGTGGCTGGGATGGGAGGAGGGGGGTGTCCGGAGGCGACCCGTGCGTCAGGATGCTCGCGCACCAGCTCCCGGCGAAGGTTGTTGCGTGCCGAGTCGAACGAGCTGGCGTAATCTGTCAGCGAAGTCTCGGCGGAGTGTGCTCGTTTTGCGAGTTCGTCTGCAGCCTCGTTGCCCGCGATGCCGACGTGTGAAGGGAGCCACTGAAGGACCACATCACAGCCTCGTTCCTGGAGGGCCAGCAGGCTGAGAGCGGCATGCTGAGCAAGAACGGGGCCTCGTTCCTCCCTCGCGAGCTGGCGGAGGGCAGGTTTCGAGTCGCAGAAGATTGCTGCGCTCGTGACGGCCGGCGAATTGCGCAGGAGGTCTGCAGCCAGCTGGAGCCCGACTAGCTCAGCTGTTGTTGAGGATGCACAGTATCGCAAGCGGCACTGTCGTTCCGAGCTGAGCTGAGGGGCTATGCAGGCGGCCGCGGCTGAGCATCCTGCAGGACGGACCCATCGGTGAACACCTGCGTCCTCCCGGCCAGGTCCTCATACATCCGCGCCGCTGCCTCCTGAGCAATGGCACTGATGGGGGTGTGGCGTTTGGATCGAATGCCCTGGCAGGTGCAAGTTCACTCGTAGGGGCACTCGACGGTGAGGGGGTGGCCAGCGCGAAAGGCGTGCGGGGTCGTCAGCCACAACACCGTCGTACACGTCGATAAGTTGGCCGACACGTGAGTTTGGCACAGCACGTAACCGCGAGAGGAGGGGACCTGCATCAGGCGCTCGGTGGAGACGCTGCAAGTGGCACAATGCGCGCAGGTCCGCCGTGAGCGACGCAGGCCACGCACGAGCCTCCGCGAGTGTCTCGGCCACACGAGAGCCACGAGGCATTCCGTGACACATGCGGATGACTCGGCGGTGGTCCTGGTCGATCAGTCGCCACTGTGGCGCCTGGAGTTTGCAGATCGGCAGTGCGTAGTGGATGGCAGACAGAGCCATCGCCTCGTAGATGGTGCAGGCGAAGGCAGCGGGGCAGCCGTTGCCGCCTGCGAGTAGTTGGCGCACGGCCGATTCCACTGCGACGCGTCGTCTGGCGTACACGTCGCACCGCCGGGAACCATCGGAGGCGATTGTCTATCGTCAGGCCGAGGTAGCGGACGTTGCTACTCCAAACTATTGGTGCACCATCCAGCTGAAGGCACGGAAGACGTAGTCGGGCTTCAGCACGAGGGTGGACGACGAGGGCCTCGGTTTTCGGCGCCGAGATCGTGAGGCCGATGTTTCTCACGAAGGCGGCCACACATTGGAGGGCCTCCTGCATGCAAGCGCGCACCACCGAGCACTTTCGGGTCGGTCCACGCACATACAATGCGACGTCATCAGCGTACACCACTGCGCGAACAGGGAACACAGCCGTTTCTGGTAGGCACTTGACGAGCGGCGCGAGCACCAGATTAAACAAAAACGGGCTGAGGACGCTGCCCTGTGGGACGCCGCAGCTGACAGATCGCGGCGCACTTGTCGCCCCGCCCACGCACACAGTAAACGTTCGGTCAGTGAGGAAGGCCTGAACGTAGTTCAAGAGTTTGCCCTCAACAACTAGCGCGCGCACAGCACTGAGGATAGACGAATGGGGGAGCGAGTCGAACGCCGACTTTATGTCAAGGAGGAGTAGGATGGCCATTTCTCCGTCGTGAAGGGCTTGCTCGAGGGTGCTCACGACTGCAGCAATGCAGTCGATGGTCGCGCGATGTGGCCGGAATACACACTGCTCTGGTGGGAAAGCGTTGCGCACCTCCGCGATCCACTGTAGCCGGCAAAGAGCCATCTCCTCCATAGTTTTGCCCGCCACAGAAGTGAGGGAGATGGGCCTGTATGACGTCACCGACGCGCCGGTTTGCCTTGTTTGAGGACAGGGATCACAGTCGCGGAACGCCATTCTTCCGGGAGGACAGCACTGGAGAAAACTCTGTTGAATGCATCCAACAAGAGTGGGCGCTGGGAGGCATCCAGGTTTCTCAACAGCTGATGTTGATTTGTGTCCGCTCCAGGGGCGCTGCGCTTGGCGCTTTCTGAGGAGAACCCGTTCCAGTTCGTAGAGGGAGAAGTCTTCCTTGCAGAGAGAGCGAATGTCAGCTGAGGTGATGTGATCCACGGGAGGCAGGGGAGGGAGAGGGGGTGCGGCGTTTGTCGTGACACCGCCAAGCGCTCCCCGCTCTAGAGGGGGAAGGAGGCGCGAAAGAGGCGGCAAGCAGTTCAGCAAGCTCCCTTTCAGTGATGCCCTGCGCAACGGCTATGGCGAGCACTGGGTAGCGCGACACTTTCGGGTTTATCAGGACGCGCATGATGTGCCAGCCGCAGCGACGTCGGCGTGGGTCACTCAGAGAGGAACAGACGCCCGTCCAGCTGCGGTCGCGTAGCCGCTGCGCATGCCGCCGGCACACAGCGTCGAGTCGGTTGTACTCTGTCCATGCGCCGGGGACCGAGGAGCGCAGCGCCCGCCGCTGTGCTCGTTGGCGCACTGCGCGGAGGTTGAGCAGCTTGATGTCAGGGCAGGGCGTGCCAGCGGAACAACACAGAGCGTTGTCGCACGCTCAGCACAGTCCGCGATGCGCGAAAAGAAATCATCACTGCTCTGCCGCTCGCGCACAGGTCACGGAAAAGTGGCCACCAGTACAACACTGTATTCACGAACAGCACCACGGCTGGGGTGACACGGAAGGAGTGTGATCGGGTAGTGGATCAGAACAGCAGTGTCAGCGTGGCGTTTCCACTCGTAGGAGCAGCGTTCTGACACCAGCGCCAGGTCAATCACTGTCGAGGCCGCACTGCGACGGATGAAGGTGGGTTCCCCGGAGTTTAGTACGAGGAGTCCCACTGAACTGATCGCGTCGCATAGGTCCCTACCGCGCGCATCCGTGGTACTGCAACCCCAGCTGACGTGGTGCGCGTTGAAGTCTCCACACAGTACGTGGTCACGAGCGAGCACGGCGACAAGGCGCGGCAGAAACGCGCAGCTGGCCGCGAACGACTGGGCGCACATAAACACTCGCGACAGAAGTGTCCACGCCGTCAACACGGACCGTGGCAGCAACGCACTCACTCGTCGCACAGCATAAATGTTCTGTGGGGACAAGCGCATGAGCGAGTGTGTCACGAATGTACAAACCGGCGCGCGGCTTCCCGGGCGGGTGGCGGTGTCACAAGCACGGCGCACTATTGCATTCAGCCAGCGCACACTGCGTGGAACTGCTGTAGCCGATGTGGCCGGGCAGCGAAACATCCTCCACGCGAACATACGTCTCCTGCAAAGCAAGGACGTCGTAATCCCGCAAGGGAAGAATCGCCGCGAGCTCTGCTTGACGGCGACGCAGAGAGCGGCAGTTCCACTGCAGTATGCGTGGCCTTCGCTCAGGTTTAACACTCGTCATCACCGATGAGGGCCAGGTGAGTGGCCAGCGCTGCAGCGCAGAGCGGGCGGGTAGGGCAGCAAGTAGGCAGGAAGTCCATAGCAGATTTTAGTGCCGCTGCTAGGACGGCGATGATGGAGTCCTGCTTGTCACTCGTGCACGTGCCGGGAGGCGTAGGGACGCCAGGTGGAGGCTGCGTGTGTGTCGCAGAGGGTCTGCCAGAGGCCGCCGCATAGGAGAGGCCTTCCCGAACAGTACACGACTGAGGAGCTGAGCGGAAGTTAGAGCGCTTCCCGCGCGCAATGGCGAGTGCCTCGCTTCGCGATATGGGCAGAGCCGCCCCAGCGCGCACCTCGAGGAGTCGACGCTCCTCTTGCCATCGGGGGCAGCGTGGTTCAGTGGCTGGATGGGGGCCGCCGCAGTAAAAACATTTGGGAGTCTCGGCTGCGCACCCGGCACGGGGGTGGGGACCACCGCAACGTACACAGCGTGGTTCATGAGTGCATGTGACGCCAATGTGACCGTATCGGCCACAGTGTTCACATTGGGCTGGGCGCGGGCGTCGGGCGCGAACGCGGCGACGTTGCTTGAATAGCTCAACGTCCGGCGGTGCCTTTTTGCCGGCGAAGCGCACAACAATGTTTGGGCCCGCGCGGGAACATTCGAGAACTGGCTGATTCGACGAAATGTTGTTTCGGATTTCCAGTTCATCGAGGGCGGGATCAACATTGTAGATTATCCCACTGCACGTGTTGTTTGAAGCCTGCCGGGCACGAACCGCAACACCACAGATTTCCGCGATTGTGAGGAGGGAGTCAATAGCGGCTCCAGCAGGGACATCAACAGCAGCAACATTCCTGCGGAAGTTCACTCGGACTCGCTCTACGCCCTCAAGCGTAGCCGAGAAGGCAGAGATCGCCTCTTGGGAGGCCTGCCTGAAGGTGGTCTGTCTGCCTACAGGGCGGTAGAGAACTGTGTCGTATTGCGGCACGGAGTTTCGCACTCCCCGTGCAGGCTTGGACGCTGCGCTGGCTGCGCCGCCTGGAGGAGCAGACGAGTTGGCAGTCTCGGGGCGCTTGGGCTGCCGTGAGATGGTCGGAACCAGCGGGCGGCACAAGGGGGTGTCGCCGATGGGTCTATCGGAGCCACGGCCGGGAAACCATCAGCTGGGACGGTTCCTAGGACGCAGCTTGGGCGCACCAGCTGACCCGTCTTTTTCCCTTTCTCAACGGGGAGCCCTTCCTTCTTGTTCTCAGAAGAAAGAGGCGGGTGAGAGGGAAGGGGGCCGATTGGAGCGGTCAGGATCAAGGGTTCCTCCTTTTGTTCTGACGTGAGGTCAGTGGGGGAGCCTGAGGTAGAGGTAGAGGGGGTGTTTTCCTCGGAAGCTGCAGTGGGCGAGGGCGATGAGCCTTCGGTGCACGTTTCAGGAATGCCACCAGCACAGGGAAGGTGCGTTGGCGAAGCTGTTTCCGAGAAGTGGGTGCTTTTCCCTTCAAGGTCTGCAGGTGCAGCGTGGATTTGCGAGCTTTGCTCCAGCAAAATATGGCGGCCTTGTGAGTCAGGCGAAGGCAAGATGGCCGAGGCTGAATTCTGCGCAAGCTGTGCTGATGCTCCCGGCGATGTGAAGGGACCAGGGCTGGTTGGGAAAGCCGGAAAAGGGTTCTCGGGCCCGGTGTAGTCGCCGCACGATGGGTACGTTTGCGTAGCTTCGCGGGCTTGTTCTTGCTCGACGCGGGCGTCGCCGAGGTGAAAGTGGTTTTTTCCCCTCTTCATCTCTGATGAGGTTCCTCGCTTCTCTGTGGAGGAGCTCGAAGGCTCGGGACCGCTTGGAGCTAGCGCTCAAAGTTGACCCAGAGGCTGGTTCAGTTGAGGTGATGTCCATCACGCGACGTGGTGGGGGAGGCGAAGAAGGAAGGAGACTGAAGAGTGAGAAAACATTGTTGCGAGAAGGTAATTATAGAGAGAAGAAATAAGTCGAAGGGTGATGGATTAAGTCAGGTCACCCTTACGGAGCCCCGAGAGGGGCTGCACTCGAAAGTGCGTACGGAAGGCATGAATATAAATTAGAAGGGAGAGGATGCAAAACTAGATAGCGGAATAAGAAAAAAAAACATTGAAAAACTCGGGGAGAGCTGAAGGAGCGTCCGTCCGCGCCGACGAGGGAAGGTTCACTAACAATAAACAGATGTTGTTCCTAACCAGATGTTGTAGCTCTCGGTTCCTCCTGCGCGCGCTCTACAATTTGGTGACCCTGTTGCATACACGCCCTTAAAGGGCCCGTAAACAGGCTGCGACTTTTTTTTTACACCCGCCAAACAAGCTCGCTAATCCGTACAGTAGACCGCGGCGATCACGTTTTCCGAATATTACAGCGCTGCGCGCCGCGCAGACCCTTCATTCGAAAAACAATTCCCGCGCTTCTTTCCTACGCCTGACCAATCCTCCTCGTACGCGCAGTGACGTCAACTCGGCGATCGCCGAGTTGACGTAGCACTGAGCTCGTCGATTGGTCTAAACCAGGTCTCAACAAACAATTCTCAAGTTAACGTCAGTTCCTGTTCCCACCCACCGCTACGAAACTGCGCCTTGTTTTTTGGCCCTGCGGTGATGCGGTTTCGGCCAACGTTTATAGACCTTTTTTTCGTGGGCGCCGCCATATTGCCTAGCGGGCGGCGCCGTCCTTGGTCTGGCAACCCACTGGCGTGTGCGAAGCTCCGCGTTTGTATGGAAGATATACGTGCGGCTGCAGTTGCAGCCGGTTTATTTCGTTCTGGCGCACTGAATTTCGTATCAAGTGATGCGGTCTACGTAGGAAATGAATCTGTGAGACGTCCTGAAACGGTTTGATCCGTTCAGGGTCAATGATGTTAATATACGACGACGCGAACGTATCGCAAGTGGTCGATATCGTATATTTTCCGCACTGTCTGTTGGAAAACCACGTAGATATTTCGACCTGTTCTAGCAGGGCAAGCAAGTGCCGCCACTCTTAGCAGATACAATGATTTGTTTCTTGGACTGTAATCTTTTAGTTTGTTTTTTTCATTCACGGTGTGTTTATGCTGTCGCACCGACTACCGCTCGTACATGCGGTTGTGCGTGAGCACGCAGTCTCGATTTCGTGGCGCGGGCGGCATCTGTTTGTTGCTCGCGAACAGTTACCTATCTTGTTCCTCAACTTTAAGGTAACCGCTTATTACTCGCTCGTTTATTGCCCACCGGTGTGGACGGAGCTACCTGTTTACAGGGATGTGCTGGTACATATAAAAACGATGCTGACGTTGACATGCCGGCACGCTTCTTTTCCTTTTAGAGTCGTGATACTTGAGTGGATTTCGGCGGCGATAAGATGAAGATGGTTATAGAGTCTCTTCTGCCGGTGAGGCACGAAGTGCTCCTGGGCTCGAGCCTTAATTTGATCAGCATTGGAGGTGATTCGCGTTTTTGACCACGTAAAAATTTGTCTTCCTGAGGTAGTTGTTCTACACGAAGTGACAGAACTCTTTTTTTTTTTTGCTATTCGGCTTTCATATGGCTCATCGTATACGATACACCCCGCTGTCTTACGGAAGTTGTGACCTCACGGCAGAGATCTCGCCACATCGTTTTCATGTAGCGTTCAGTGAATGTTCGGGTTTTACAAGGCTGATACGGAGCACAAATGAGATGTATGATGCCGGTTACCCCGCTGCGAGATTAGGGATTTCTCGTCTGTGCTAATACCGGTATACATCAACTGCAGCGATCACCGTCTTGAGCCGAGCTACGAAGCTAATTGTTAGACCAAACACATCATATTAAAATGTGATAATACAACGAAGCGAAAACAACTCAGGTGGGTACTCGAGTGGTACTTGGATGTTCTGCATTTTACCGGACAGGGCCGTACTTGACCGCTTATGTTTGTTCGCGAATCTGGCCATATCCGATTGACATTTGGCTGCGTGGAACACTGGGAATTCCGGATATATTGCGACACTTGCCAATTTATAACCTGTAACGTAACACAAACGATGTACCTTGAAGAGTGCACACAACCGCAAACACACCGCCCTTGGTGATGCACGTCGCATACTTATTCTGGCAGCAGTTTACTTTTTATAGTTGTTAGAACAACCAAAAACGGCACAGTGGTTTCCCGTTGACCTTTCGCTGGCTGACATCGCAATAAAAGTGAACAAAATCCGCAGGTCGACCTAAAACACGCAAGAATTGTTCGAAAACGGCACTCATCCCAGCACCAGCCCGCACACTCCGCGCCGTCGCGCACGAGCCAGAAAGGAGGAAACCGCTGGTTGCCAGTCCGGTCCTCCTCGCCCGATGCAACGGTCTATAGAACCAGGTAAGTTGCAAAACTCCCCGCGTCAGCCAATCCGTCGCGCGGCGCCGGGACAGCTTCCGGTTTGGTGGCGCTGGCGGCGCAACAAGCTTCCGCTAGCAGACGAAAACGTGTAGTCTGCGTGGCAAACGCCGGGGCAGCCGTTCAGAAAGGGCTCGGTTGTTTACTCGCGCTGCCGCTGCAATGTAAAACTGAGTAATATTTAGCAGCGGTAAGGCAAAGTCAGTAAAGCTATGGCTTTCAAGACTGTCCAAGGTAACTGACGCTTGATAGCATAGCATACGAGTCTGTCCATTACCCTATAAGAAATTAACTTTATGGCGCATTCTCGTAGCGTAAAGCGGATGCTTGGGCGTGTTGGTACTTATATCTTTTCGTTTTGGACTGTGCAAGTATTGCGTGGTGGTAACGAATAAATCTTTGTTGTAAGTCAGCGCTGCAGTTGTTTGTGTAATCCTCTTTCTGGTGCTCCGTAGTTTTTCGCGCTATTTTTTTTCGATAATTCTTCACTTTCATAGTTTTGAAGTGAGGAGTTTTCACTCTGTACCACGGCTGTCGTTACTTGTAATTATTGAGTGGTAAAATGGCCGTGTGTGTACTGCACGCCACAATTTCAGTCCTGCTACAGAAAGAAAAATTGTATTTATTTTTCGGACGCAATGCAAAGAAACAATTTTTTAGATATTGCATGTATGGCGTGATGCACACAAACGGCACAACTTATTTACAGTCTCAGGCATTAAACCTTATCAAGACAGCTCTAATTAACTGCAAAAAATTATTTACAGCACAATTTTTAGAATCACTCGAATCAAGGCAAGTTCGGGAATATCTTTGGGACGCAATCTTCGACGAGGCTCCTTTCCGCTGGCGATTTCAACCTTAATTCTTATCGTTGACCGTGTGAGTGAAAGTCTTCAGGATGTCTTCCTCATGAATGTGCATATCACATACAAGTGATATGTCGGACAGTTTCTTGTCCATACGAGGAATGGCGCGATCCCACGTCACTCCCTGGTCAAGGTCACGCGGGGCAAAAATAGGTTACCAACCGTCTCGTATTTCGCGGGACTGTCCCGACTTTTTATACAGCGTTGAGAGCCGTCCCTGTCGGGACAGCTATATGTCCCGGATTTATTCCGTACCGTCCAGTTAGAACTTTTTATGTGATCCAACGCACGCCCGACAACACGCGTCACGCTCCAGAACACAAAGTTCTCACGAATAGCACGCACGAAGCAATGTTGCGGTGGCTAGCGGTGGCTGCGAAGGGCTTCAGTTACTTTGTCTGAACTTCTGTGCGAAGCGCGACAACTTTTACGATAGATTCTCCAGCAAGAGGAAGTGTTGCGAGCAGCACGTAGCCAGCTGAAGAGGCCGAAACAATAGACCCCCCCCCCCCGACTCCCTTCATTGAAGAGTTGGTAACCCTAGGCACAAAAGAAATGTCGGGGTGTCTCGGAACAGAACATGTCGGCATGGTGAAGACACGCAGCATATCCGAAGCACAACAGAAAACGCCAAGCTGTTCGCGCAGAAAGCAGCCTCCACGGATACTGACGCGACGCGCCGCAACGCCGGCTGAAGAGAGCGGAGCGAGTGAATCCTGTTGCGACAGCAGCGCCAGATCTGTCGCTGATGGCGGCGGCGCCGCGCAACATCGCTCAGTTTTGCAACTGACCTGGTTCTATAAACGTTGGTTTCGGCCATAGCACCTGCACGCACTTCGCCTTCGACATGAGGCGAAGCGTTGTCCAGTTGCCGGCTGCAAATCGAGCGGGGAGAGGGGAACCTCCTGTAGCTCGGACAGCTCGGACGGGTCGCGCTTGCTCGCGCGGCAAGCGGGGTTCTCCAGGCTTTTCTCTCGCGCCCCTTCGACGTCTCAGAAAGCAAGCACGCATTCCTGCCCTGCTGCATTGTGAACTGTCACAAAGGTTTTAAAATAGTGAAGAGCCGAAAACTGCCCGTCAAGTTACGGAGCACGTGCGGCAATATAAACAATAAACAACCAGGAGCCGCAGCAAGCGGAAGTGCATTGCGACTGATCGAGCTCGCCCATGACGTCAATTGTTGACGTCCTGTCACGTTGTCGAAGTGGGCGGAGTCACGACGACGGGCTACGCCTTTTCCTCCATGTGGCGGAGAAGGGTGGCGAGGCCGCGCGAAAATTTGAAACCAGCTGAAACGGATGTTCTAACCCCTGTAACTTCCTTATTATAGCACGTACTCGCAAAATTCTTGCGGCAGCATGTTCACATAGCAAAAGTGCGCATATTTCTTTTCATTACAATTTTTGGACATCGGGGTTGTTTACTGGCCCTTTAATTCAAGTTAGAGTCATGTCCCTCGCAGAGCCGGACGCACAACTGACACTAGGAACCACCATGCCACAAGGTCAGGCAGATCCCCCTAACATCGGCCGGAATTCCCACACTGCAGATGCCCCCGGTGACGCAGTCTCTGCGGTATCCCTACGCCTGCCACAATACTGGGAGCGCAACCCAACCGTCTGGTTCCTGCAGGTGGAATCGCAGTTCCACATCAGCCGTATAACATCGCAGCTGCAAAAATTCCACCACGTCGTCAGTGCACTGCCGCCTGCTGCAGCAGAAGAGGTCTCCGACATACTGGTTTCCTTCAGGACGAACCTCCCGGCAGCTCCCTACGACGAACTCAAGGCAGCGCTGCTCGACAGAACCGCTGCATCGGAACGAACACGAATTCAACAGTTGCTCTCAACTGCGGAGCTCGGCGACCGGAGGCCCACGCAGCTGCTTCGTCAGATGATGCAGCTCCTCGGTTCGCGCGCCCACGCAATGGACAATGCTGTGCTACGCGAGCTGTTTCTCCAACGCTTGCCGTCCAACGTGCAAATGGTGCTGGCCACCGCTTCCACTATGGATTTACCGTCACTCGCCGCACTCGCCGACAAAGCCATGGAAGTGGCGACGCAGCACTTGCAAGTCGCTGCCGTCAGCACTCCTTCTACACGACCCCCGTCGTCATGTGCTGCTTCTAATTTGACAACCGCTACCACCTCGCCTTCCCACATCGACCACCTCTGTGACAGGCTCGAAGAAATAATCGTGGCAGCCACGTGACAAGACTATGCTCCACGCCGTTTGCGACAACGTGGCCGATCCTCAACCCCCCACCGTGCCGGGGAACGTGATCGGAGTGAGTCTACAGGCCCAAGCTTGTGCTACTACCATCGCCGTTTTGGAGCCGAAGCCCGCCACTGCCTGTTGCCATGCGCTTGGACGGGAAACCCGCCGGCCGACCACTAGCAGCGACAAGCGGTCAGGGCCTCGAGGAATGTCGCCTCTTCCACGTCGCCGATCACACCACAGGACAGAGATTTCTCATCGACACCGGAGCCCGGGTCAGCGTCCTTCCTGCAGCAAGGTCAGAGCGTACTTTGCCTGCCATTTTATACCTTCAAGCTGTAAATGGCACTCGCATTCCTGTGTACGCACAACGTTCCCTCACGCTGAACCTGGGGCTTCGCAGACTGTTCCGGTGGGTGTTTTAGTCGCAGACGTCGGGTCCGCAATAATAGGGGCCGATTTTCTTGCCAAGCATGGGCTCCTCGTCGACCTCAAACACAAACGTCTCCTGGACTCAGCCACGAGCCTGTCTGTCCAAGGCATCGCTGCGGGCGCAACTACTGACGTGGCACCATCCTGCGCTGCAGTAGCCTCAGAACCGTTCGCCGCCTTGATAAATGAATTCCCATCCCTGACATCACCACCAGATTGGACTCAACCTGTTGCTCACGACATTCAGCACCATATAATAACATCCGGCCCACCTGTTTTCTGCCGTCCACGGCGCCTTGCCCCCGACAAGCTCAAAGTGGCCCGTGCTGAGTTCGAGCACATGTTGGAACTTGGCATAATTCGACCGTCATCCAGCAGTTGGGCATCCCCCCTCCACCTGGTCCCTAAAAAGTCAGATGACTGGAGACCATGCGGAGACTACCGGCTCCTGAACACCAAGACCGTCCCTGACCGGTACCCACTGCCCAACATCCAAGATTTCACGTCTGCTCTGCACGGTGCCACAATATTTTCCAAAATCGATCTTGTTTGTGCATACCACCAAATCCCCGTGGCTGAAGAAGACATCCCCAAAACAGCCATAACGACACCATTCGGGCTTTTCGAATTTCTGCGTATGCCATTCGGACTCCGAAATGCTGCGCAAACTTCACAGCGCTTCATTGACACAGTGACACGCGGACTACCGTTCGTGTTTGCCTACGTCGACGATTTGCTTGTAGCGAGCTCGTCCTTCGAAGAGCATGTGCAACACCTCCGGCTTCTCTTTGACAGGCTGGCAGCCAACGGAATTGTCATCAACAGCGGGAAGAGTGAATTCAGAGTGCACGCTCTTGCATTCCTCGGCCATTATGTGGACACCAACGGCATCCGCCCACTTCCCGGCAAAGTGAATGCAATTGTAGAGTTTCCCAAGCCGACATCGCTTACCAAGCTCCGCCAGTTTCTTGGTCTGGTGAATTTTTACCGACGCTTCGTAAGAAACTGTGCCGCGCTACTGGAACCGCTCGATCGTTTGCTTTGCGGCAAACAGCAGTCTGTCACACCACTAGCATGGGACAGTGCCGCGGAGGACGCCTTTCTTTCAATTAGGCGTGCCTTGGCCGAAGCTACCCTCCTCGTTCACCCAAATCCGTACTCTCCATTGGCGCTCATGACCGACGCATCCAGCTCGGCGGTGGGAGCGGTTCTTCAACAAGAAGTTGATGGAGACTGGCAACCTCTTGCCTTCTTCTCTAGACGCATGAACCCCGCCCAAACCCGCTACAGTGTGTTCGGCCGCGAACTCCTCGCCATGTACCTGTCCGTGCGCCATTTCCGCCACCTGCTCGAAGGCCGATCGTTCACCATCTACACCGATCACAAGCCCCTGACCTACTCCATCGGTCGTTCCGAGTCCATATACACTCCACGCGAGGTACGCCAGCTTTCCTTCATATCGGAGTTTACGACGGACATTCGACACATCAGCGGCTGTGATAACGCCCCGGCGGACGCTCTCAGCCGCGTGGACGCCGTCACGCGCAGTCGTTCGAACAGCTCGACAGCCTCGTTTCCATTCAACCTCCGAGAGCTCGCAACAGCGCAAGAGAGCTGTCCGGACTTGACATATCTGCGCAACGCGACGACCTCTCTGCAACTGGAGCCAGTGACCTTTCAGAGTGTACCCATTGTTTGTGATACCTCCACCTCAGGACGCACACCACGGCCATTTCTACCCGTCGCCTTTCGCAAGCAAGCCTTCAACTCATTGCACAATCTCGCCCACCCTGGAATTCGAGCAACGCAAAAGCTCATCGCGGCTCGATTCGTCTGGCCTCGCATGAACGCGGACGTTCGCGATTGGGTGCGCGCGTGTGCACCTTGCCAGCGTGCTAAAGTTCACCGCTACCCGGTACCGCCACCCCGCCGCTTCCTGCAACCTGATGAACGGTTCGCGGTGGTGCACGTTGACATTGTCGGACCGCTTCCACCTTGTCAAGGCCACCGGTATTTGTTGACATGCGTTGACCGCTTCACCCGGTGGCCCGAGGCAACGCCACTTGCTGACATTACAGCAGCCACAGTCGCCGAAGCGTTCGTCTCCACTTGGGTTGCACGGTTTGGCTGCCCGACAACAATACTCACTGACCGTGGCCGTCAGTTTGAATCATCGCTCTTCGCTCCTCGGAACGGCCCGTTTGAGAACAGCTGCTTACCACCCCCAAACAAACGGCCTCATCGAACGCTTTCATAGGCACCTCAAAGCGGCATTGACAGCGCACGGGTCCCGAAACAAATGGGTCGAGACACTTCCCCTCACTCTTCTGGGCATCCGATCCGCATACAAAGAAGAGCTGTCGGGAGCCACAGCAGAGCTTGTTTATGGCACCACACTTCGCCTCCCCGGCGACTTTTTCGACGCCACAGCAACCCCAAGCGCTCCTACAGCCAGCGAATATGTGAGCCTGCTTCGCACAGCTTTCCGGAATCTTCGACCGCAGCCGACGCGTCCTAACCCAGCCCGGGCAGATTACATCATGCCAGACTTGGAAAGAGCATCACACGTGTTTGTGCGGTACGGGCCTGTGCGTGCTTCGCTGCAGCCTCATTACCTCGGACCCTTCCCCGTGCTGGAGCGCCTCCCCTCGAACTTTGTGGTGGACATGAATGGATCGCGTGAGACTATAGCACTCGAGCGGCTGAAGCCAGCGTACACTGAAAATGCGGTCTCTTCTGTTTCGGCGTCTTGCCCCACTGGGCCCTGCTCCCCTCTGTCCCTTTGTCACTCAGCCCCATCCCGTCCTGCGCTCAGGGTTCACTGGGGCCCGCTTTGAGCGCGGCAATTGTAATCGTTCGTCGCAGTGGCCTCCTCACTTGGGGGGAAGCTCTGCAGCGCATCCTCTTACGTCGCGCCCCGAAACCGGCGCCTGCGGCATCGCAAGGACACAAAATAAAAACTCTTGTTAAGCCACCGCCGCCGGTCGGGCGGCGCGGGGAAGAGGGGACAACTCGAACCGCGCTCCTTCTCTCCTATTTCTCCTCTTTCCCTTTCGCATCGCCCCGCGCGCCTGCTCGCACTTTTGGGAAACAATAAACAGTTCCTAACCAGATGTTGTAGCTCTCGGTTCCTCCTGCGCGCGCTCTACAGACTAATAGCGCACCGTGCACCTGCCGTGTCGTCTCTGTCGTCTCTTCGGCGCCATACGGATGATTTTTGTCCAAACGTATAATCCGCGTACAAGTGCTGACAACGCAGGGTCAATGAGCCTCCTAATCCCCGAAAGGATCGTGAGAGGTGGCGGTCCTCAACCTCTGAAGTCCTGCGCGGTCAAAGGGACACTGAAATTTTTGAAGTGCAGCTGTGTGCTCATCATTATGACCCTACCAAGGTTCAAGGATTGGTGGAATCATGGTGACCGCGTGGAGAGAGGGAAAATGGGGTGGACCTCAATCTGCTCATTTAATCCGGTGCTGGTGCACCGGAGAGCACCGTGCCTGTCCTCTGTGATCTGAATAATGTAAATACTTGTACAGTTTCCTTTCTACCATCAACGTATCCTGATGACCGCCCGGCAAGACGCCAACCCGTGTTCGCACCGGCCATGCAACCCGATTTCTAACAAAGTTTAGCGCAGCAACATGGGCATATATCTGAAGTGTGGTAGCCCGTAATTTGTAGTAATTCTTCTAATTTATTAATATTAGAAAACTGATTAGAACAAATGAGCGGAACCACTTTAAAACAAATTAACAGTATTTATGCTGTGATCGGGTTCTTTTAATATTAGTACCTACTAAAGACAAAAGTCAGCCCCCCCCCCCCTCCTCTGCAGTTTTCTTCAAGCGACCGCCCTCCTAAAATGAGTGGCTGGATCCGCCCCTGCCGTGATGCTTCACACCGCTTCTCGATCGCTTCTCAGATTTCCCTGTTTCACCAACTTTTTGGCTTCCTCTTTCCTATCCAGCAAATAGTTTTCTTCTCTCTCCCTATCTGTTTCGTCATTAGATGTAATGGCTCGTTCACACTGAGCATTCCGGCGACCGGAGAGCTGCAGAATCCAGTTCGGCGGCGGCGAGATTCGCCGAATCGGCCCTCTCCGCGTCGATCGCTCCCGGACCGATTTTTGCGGCAACCGCCGCCGGATCCGCTCGCCGTGGAACTTGAAAAAAATGGCGGCCAAGTCCGACACGCTCGTCACGTCGCAGTCGAAAAACATCCACATAGCGGAATTGCTAATCGAAATGGTGCGCAACTACCTCGTCCTTTACGACAAACGCCACCCGAAGCACAAGGACAGTTTACTGAAGGACGATTTGCGGAATAAAATTGGCAACGAGCTTGGATTGACTGGTATGAACGAGTACTGCTATCTATGTTGCTTTGTTTCTGATGTAGCGAGCACCAGTTTGAGCACGTCTGTTTCACTCTAACCTATTTGGCGCCGCGGTGAATTAGCATTCCTACACCCCACCATTCGTTTCCGATATGATCCCGTTGCACCCTTCCCAAACATAATTTTCAATATGTGGTGCCTCTTCCAAGTCTCTAAGGTGTGTTTCTGTAACCGCATAAACGCCTATCTGTTCTTTTTTTAACTGCTCCTCAATCTCTAACCATTTTGCCTTTTTTCTGCCACCCTGCATGTTTATGTAACTAATTGCAACACGCGCCTTCCCCCTTTTTCTTTTACCTTCTTTCTTCTTTTTCGCAATGCTACCTGTCAGAGAGTCTCGTTGTTTTCCCTGTTACTAGCTACCCCAGACTCCGAAGGGCCCGCGTGCCCCCCAAAAAAGCTACTGCGCGTCCTGCCAGTCGCCAGCCCAACTCATGACCAAGCCTCTTATCGAAGTGAATTCTGTCTCTTTGGAAACCGCCCCACCTGTCGACCTCCCCGTATATATCCACTACCTCGAAACCCTTCTCTCGACTAATTCGCCATATCTCTTTGTTTGCGTCGACAACCGCTTTGCAAGTTGCCGTTGCGCACTGGTACTTCCGGTACTGTGCATACTACAATTTGCACCTGGGGGGACACGGCACGCATGTCATCGACCCTTTTCACCAAGGTCGTCGATAGTCCTGACGATTCTTTATTCAACACGTCATTTAGCCCTCCCGCAATCAGCACGAGCATTTGTGAGCTTTAGCTGCGAGTTTTTTCACTCGCTTGCTTCATGACTGTCCCCAGCGTATGTCCTGGGAACGTCCCTATCGATACTCTGTTATCGTCTTTCACCCTTTCTTCGATTGCCTCTGCGCATCGGGCTAAATTTGAGTCACCGGCAATAATGACCTGCTCAGACATTCCTTCTGTAACATGCACCTGGCTGCTGGCTGGGTTTCTAGCGTGAGTCACGGCTGCCGCTTTGTCCCCCCTCCCTCCCTCAAATCTACTACTCGGAAACTGCGCCCTGTGACCACTACAGTTGCTTTTGTCATGCCTGATGTTCCCTTTGCCTCTCCCCCACGGGGGGGGGGGGGGGGGGGGGGTCGTCGCCCTAATGCTTCCACCGCCGCCACCTGCGTATTTTTTGTTCCCTTTGACGACCTTCGATAGGCCCTCCTCGGCTGACCTGAGCCTTTCTCCCATGGCTTTCTACTCTCGCTCTGTCGCCAACGCATTCTACGCATTCTCCAGCTGTGCCTGCCCTGGCTTGGCACAGGAACGCTCGAGGGTCACTACGGCCTACCGGAGACAGGGCCTGCCTGCCTCCACGCTTGAACACCTGCTCTTCCCGTCCCGTCCCCACCTGCCAGCCCTACGGAGCCTGGTGGAGTTCCTGGACGAGACGGGAATAGCCGCCTACAGATGAGCTGGGACCTTGCCGCTCCTGCCCTTGCTGCCGTCCTGCCTGCCATGGCGAACGAGACGCAACGACATCCTACACACTATTACCCTCTTTCATTTCCCCTTCCCCCTCCCCCAAGACGCTGCGCCGTGCTCCCGACAAGGCTGCAGAAATAAGCGTCTCTTCCTCCACACAACCACAAACAACATTCTCGAGCTCCGAGATTCTCGTCATGAGCCCACTCTCAACAGCCATCATGTTTTCCATTTTCTCCTCGAATTCACATTGTCTACACTTGGCGTCAGCTTCTTCTGCCTTCTCGTCCGCACAAACTTCCATCTTCCAACCTACCCCGCACCCTGAACACTTTACGGTCTTTTTGACCATGGCTAGATCTGTTCACCCACGGCCGCTCGAGCGGCCGTGGTTCACCGATGCCCACGTATTAGAAAACTGTCACAACTAACAACCACGGCGTACTAAATACACTGCCTTAAGTTGAAAGGAACCACAAAATCAATGAATACGCTACACTTCAAAGCACCTGTGCATGCAAGTGGTCGGCCTACGCGCGGACCTCAGCCACGTGGTGGCAGAAAAAAAAGGCAGAGACTGCTGCGCCGCGCGGTGCCCGAGCCGCTCCCACACAGAAACGGCTCCTGCACCGCACGGAAGTGACGTCATGCGTTTTCCGGTTAGGCGCGCCGTTTGAATATGTCATGAATTCGACGAGTCGGCAAGCGAATGCGTCCCCATCGGCCTCCCATCAGCCGGACTTGCTGCTACTGCGCTGCTGGTGGTCCTGTATACAGGCCCTTTGATATTCGATGTTTGATGACCGTCGCAGAATGGGCTCTATTTGCTATGATACGCTGCTTTAGGAATCAATGCACTTTCTCGGCGAACGCACGAGGGCACGCAAAATTCAGATGCAGATGGCTGCATCGGTTCCTCCGGCACCCGCGTCCAGAATGTTGATTTGCACGGTTTGTCAAGGCTGTGATGACAGGAAGACGCCCTGCTACAGACGTGGTCTCAGCACTGAGTCCCTGGGTGCCTATATTTCGCGAACGGCTCGTGGTGATGTACTATCGCGATGAAAAGAAACGCGAACAGAGTAAAGCGTGGCTTTCGGTACAGTCGAACTTCAACATGCTTTGACTATCGCTGGGCGAATCTGTGCTTTCGACCTCCGGCTCCGGCTGGCACTATCGCATTGCGTGTGTTCCGAGTGCAAGGCATGACTGGCAGATGATAACTATAACAAATAATGATGGACACGTTTCATAGATGCTATCATTTTTTTTAGCAGCTTGCAGTCACTGTTTCTCTTCGCCTCTTGTAGCACGCCGAATATGCAACACGAAAATTGTTATGTCGCTCAGTGTACCGTCACCGCCTCACGAAGTAATCGGCAGACTGATTCACTTCAAAATACTGCATGACGCGTCGCCGTGATGCTCTAGGCTTCACTGTACTCTAGGCGACAGCCGACTGCGTTATCCCACCTACCTACAAAACAGTGCCGCACAGTTTGTCTGCCTTGCTGAATACACGGCCGGTGACAGCACAGCATGATTTACCTAGCAACGGATGAACGACCGCTACGTGTTCACACTTTGCGAAAAACCTGCAGTGCAGGAGTAGCAGGAGCATTGGCCATCGGAGATCACAGGCTTAGTAAAAACACTTCGCAGCCGCACTGGGATTTCTTGTGCGCCTGGACGTTCACACGAACTGTGCAACATTTATTTCATCGTCAACCTTACCCTTCGCAACAAGCAAAATGAGGTACTCGGCTGCAAGGACACTCTCATCTTCGACGACACCACGTTTTGACATCGCAAACTAGAAAATGCAGTACTTCCAACAGCAACACAACAATCCGCACATCATAGTGAGAAACTTTTAGCAATGGGAGGCCCAGCTCGCCAGCTCTGACCCAGAGGTACAGCTTGCGCTTCTGGGTCACGTCAGGCAGGCAGCAGTAGCCAGTGGAGCCCTGGACTTGGGGCCCCACCCATCGAGCTCATGACCCCTTATCCCAACCCTTATGAATAAAGTTGTACTACTACTACTACTACTACTTCCGCACATCGATTTTCTCGCGGCTGCCGTGTTTGCCACTGTTACATTTCGCAGCGCCCCCTGGAATTAAGGTGGTTGCGATACGTCATTAATTAACAAATGTACATTAACTAACTCGTCAAACTTTTTGTTTAATATTTTTATAGGTTCAACAGATTATAAAGTAATAATCGGTTCATTTGAGTCGTTTTAAGTTTATTTCAATGAGGTGACGTCACTTCCATGCGGTGCAGGAGCCAGTTCTGTGTGGAATCGTCTCGTGCACTGCGCGGCGCGCGAGACGCTGCCGAAAAAAAAAACACTGTAGAAAGCAATACACGAAAAAAAAAGCAGTGCAAAGTAATAAACCCAATCAAGCTTTACGCTAACGCCTTATATACTCAGAAAGCTACAGACAGAGGCAAGCTCAAATCATGCAAATACACTTGTCTGTCGCTGTCGTTCCGGAGCTCTCGAAAAAACACGTCCTTCCTGCCTCGCTCCATCCCGAGCAGCCACGGACCGGTAGCGACGCAAGCGGTTGGAGTGTAAACATTTACAATATGCGTCGCCCTGGCGAGCTAGCTGAGAAACATTTAGTAGCACAGACCTCGCGGCACGTTCAAACGCATGCTCAACGTCATTCGACACTACCACGGCTTTTGCTCGATGTGCGTCGTTTTGTAGGTACTTTGGAACGCGCAAGATTAGCGAAGATCGGGACACCTCGCTGCACTGTGGCGCAGCGGGCGAGCAGCGATGCCACCGATTATTCTCCGCTGCGGTTTCAGCGATGTGATGTGTGCGGACGGGTACCTTCCCGAGAGTGTGCTGTCGAAAGGACGGAACCTGTCCAATGCGAAGTATGTCTATGACGTGGAAGAAGCTGTTTTTCGCAGAGACAGCGATTGTGACCTTTCGGCGAAGTGTCAAGCACCGTACGACGTAAACTTACAGGTAAGTGTGCTCAAATTGCGCTAGCGAAGCTCGACGCCGTATGCAGTGTGTTCGTTGTGCGCCCGCTTTGAAATAAAAAATCACAGCATATCTACGGGGTGAATGATGATGAGTGGGGCGAAGCTCCGCAGGAAATCATCGGTAAACCGTGAAACTCTTCCCTGAAATTCGCCCAGTACATCATATAAAGAATGTGAAACCCTTGTATATATTAAACATCAAACTTTTATTGTACTGTTGGTTTACATGGTCCCCTCATTATCACCGCTTTGTGATCGGTGAAATGCAGGGAAAGTGTCCGCTCCCGAGCGAAAAGAGAAAGCGCGCCAAGAGCGAGCGCGACTCCGAGCGAAAGAGAAAGCGTGCCAAGAGCGACCGCGTTCCCCGCTCGCCCTGTGAGAATTAACGGCAAGGCTAGAGAGAAGACACGACGCGCGTAGCGTTCCTCTTCGCGTTCCACGACGCGAGGTCGGTAGCATGCCCAACGAAAGCCAACGGAACGCGATCGTGCAAGTGCTCCGGCTTCGCATCGCCTCATGGTCCCATTTAGCCAAACATCTTGCTCAAGGGGTGCTTTGCGTTTTTCGTAGAAATAATTTCTTTATCATGTACATTAAGACGAAAAGTGGAAAGCTCACTAGAGTATATCGCCCGCAAAGTATGTCTTTTAGTGTGATTAAGTCAAGGAACACTACGATTCATTAAATTATAGCTGGCTACATACTGCTACTACTACTACTACTACTACTACTACTACAGAGGAGGGAACGACCCACACCCTAAGGAGCTTCGCCCCTAATTAGTGCCTCAGGTAGCACTGAGAACATTCGGCCCATTGAGTGACAGCTGTTTTGAGCGAGCATGTCACGTTTACGTAATCGGTAGTTACAGCTCTCGTACTATATTACAGTAGATGTTTCGCTACACGCTTTCCTTTACGGTGTTTTCAACGGCTTGCATGTGCCCACTAAATGCTCGTATCAGTCTTGAAAAAAATTTTGAAGCTGACGGTGAAGCGTGAAATAAATGTAAAAAGGCGGGTGTAAAGTGGAGATCAGTGGTCTTATCGAAAATACAAACAAGTCGCAGCGGTCGTGCTTTAAAGGAGTACTGACACGATTTTGAAGTGCAGCAAAACGGACGTTTTTGTTTTCCTTGGCATGTAGTGTTAACGCTCTCCCCACACCGCATCCGGAAAACACGTATAAATATTTAAGTTTGATTTTAAAGTTTTCATCTCCTAGCATCTGCAAGGCAGCATCACCGCATGGAGAGCCCTATGACGTTTCAAGTCAGCTCAATTGGTTTGCGAAGTCTGGGTTCTGCATGCAGCCTAAATCACAGAAATTGCTGTCGGAGGCACTGAACGACAGTTCACTCATCATGAACCACGTTCGACTGACAGCAAAGGACAGCAGGTGCATATTTCGTGGGTTGCCGTCTGCCCGTGACGTCACGGGCAGACTTGACACGTCACTATGAAGCCGCCCTCTCTAAACCGAAACCGAAACTGCTGGTTGAAAGAAGCGGTATTAAAAATATTATGCAACAACCCGAAAAATTTTAAAATTCATGTCAGTACTCCTTTAAGACCCTCCATCGTCTGCAGACCGTTTGCAAACTTGCGATCGGCCGTCGTCTAAGCCCGGTACTTTAAAAAAATGCCTTTGAGGAACCTAGTGGTAATTGAATTCGTGGTGGTTCCGCGCTTGACATGCAGCGTGTGATCAGTAATGAAACATGCGTAGACAGCACGGTTTTCTAGCGGTCATGGTTTTGTAACCAGTCTAGAGCTGTGCACGTGACAGCGTCGGCTGACCGCCGACGCGGCCGACGGCTGCTGGCGCGCTCAGGCGTCGCTAGGCTCCGAATAGATCCTGCTGCATTTCGCGCCGGACTCGCATGTATTGGCCGCGAGATCGACCTATAGGTGACAGCAGCGTCGCCGCGTTAGTGTGGAGAGGCGGTCGGAGGCGCGTATAAAAATGCACACAGCGGCACTTCGTTGTGAGTAGTTTGAGCCGATTGTCGGCGAATAAAATGCGTTGATTGCTGCTTACTGTTGATGCACGAAGATAATCCAACGTTCCTATTACTAGTGAGAGAAGCGCAATCATCAGATGAAACAGATGCTCGCCCTGCATGACAGTCTGCGCTTACGCACTATATATATATTGTTGTTTTCTCTGTACGTGTTTAGCTTGTGTTCTGTGTACTACGCACTGCTGTAGCACGGCTGAACTACTTAAGTGTTTACTTCACTTCTTGTTCATTTGTATACCAGCCCATATTCCTGTGCAATGAGTTCAATAGCATTGTTCACACGAATACGCATACGCAGGCAAGAGTTTAGCACAGAGCTTTCATCGATTGATTACGTGCACAACAGTGATGCAACAAAGGTCCGGTTATTTTGTTGAATAAGTGTCTTTTTTTTTTCAAAATAATAATGTCCGCTGCCTTCCATCAATTTATAACAACTCCACACAAACGCTCAAGATAATGTGAAAAAAAAAAGGATGAGGTTTTGCGTGAAATTATACGACATAAATGTAAGGCACGCCGTCGGGCTAAGAACACGAGTGGTTCTGCATAAATTTCGCCGCAAGTTCAAATTGCGCGCGGCATCACCGTTTTATCACTGCCGTGTCATTTCATTGCCCGTTTTTTTTAGGGACAGTTTGAGTACCGAAGTGTCAGACTTCACTCGATACACATATTTCGCTGTAGCGGGACCACGACCGTAAAATAAAAGGACATCTTAAGCGCAACTAAAGCTCATCATGAACTACAGTGCCACAGTTATACACCTAACAACAACGCGAAAGTGCATGAGCCTCGTTTTTGCTTACCACGGAGTCGCTAAAACGCTGCATTCACGCACAGTTTAATGCTCCTCACGTTTGGGACTATGCCAAGCGCACTTTACGACGTGCTTGGACCAGAAAGCGGCATCAGCACTGAAATGATTCTGGCGAACGAAGGGTACGGCACCAATACACAGCCCTCTCGAAAGTCGCACTCACTGATCTTATTACAATGCGCATGCAGCCGAGCAAGCCCATTTGCTTCCGTACACCATGTTAGGTATACGTACGAGCAGTTAAAATCGCTCTAACATAACAAAACAAACCGCCCTTTGAGAATGTGCAGGACGTACGCGCACATGCAAACACGACGGGGCTAGCAGACGACGCAGGGAGCAATGCACACTAGCTAGGCGCCCTTCAGGCAGTAGCCGCCAGGCGGCGACTCCGCTCGAGCTCGCGGCGAATAGGAACCTGCATAGAGTTAATATACTGACTCTAGAGGAAAAGCTCCCCATAGGGCCCATGCATTGAAAACCTATAACCGCGTGGGTTCCGCCATGGTGGAACAAAACGAACGTTGCCAGACCCTGAGACGCGCGCTATATTTGACGGTAGTCGTCAGTTTTAATCTACCAACCTAAGCCAGCTACGCACTGTTCAGGGAACATCAGCTGTGTTTTGATGCGTGAAGCCGTGCGTTTGCGTAGCGTTGTCTGTGCAGCTGGCCGGATTTATAAAAGTTAACATTTCCACCTCTTTGGGCATGATTTTTACTAGGCACGCACTACCAATAATGCACAACGAATTAGGTTTCTCCGTTGGCTGGCACAGGGGTCACTCGACAGATTCGCCGCTCGAAGCAAAGTGCGTAGGCCGTGGTCGCACGGTGCTTCGGCTTGCAATGACGAGACACCTGTATCCACGTTCTTGTTCAGATCATTGCTGCCGTACTTCAGCGCAGAGAGCCATAAAGGAGAAATAAAATCACAGCATATCCACGGGGTGAATGATGATGAGTGGGGCGAAGCTACGGAGGGAATCATCTGTAAACCGTGAAACTCTTCCGTGAAATGCGCCCAGTACATAACATAAAGAGTGTGAAACATCGTGTATATATTAAACATCAAACTTTTATTGTACTGTTGGTTTACGTGGTCCCTTCATTATCACTTGTGATCGGTGAAATGCAAGGAAGAAGTCCGCTCCCGAGCGAAAGAGCGCCAAGAGCGACCGCATTCCCCGCTCGCCCTGTGCGAATTAAAGGCAAGGCTAGAGGGAAGACAGGACGCGCGTTCTACGACGCGAGGTCGGTAGCATGCCCAACGAAAGCCAACGGAACGCGATCGTGCAAGTGCTCCGGCTTCGCATCGCCTCATGGTTCCATTTAGCGTCCCAAAACCAAACATATTGCTCAAGGTGTGCCTTGCGTTTTTCGTAGAAATAATTTCTTTATCATGTACATTAAGACGAAAAGTTGAAAGCTCACTAGAGTGTATCGCCCGCAAAGTATGTCTTTTAGTGTGATTTAACTCTCGTACGGCAGGGTCCTCGCGCCGTACGACTACTACTACTACTACTACACTTTAAGAAAAACATCTGGCGTTCTTTCGTTCTGCTTTTACAAAACATCTGGCGTCTTTCGTTGGTTTATTTCATCAATCAACGGCGTTTTGAACAAAATTTTTATTGTTTAATCACGCACAGGAGAAATCTCACCAGGCACTACCTTGGAGGTAAACAATGGCTGCTAATGGCAATGAGAGACAGAAGAAGTCGGCTTTTAGCTAACACTTACACTTCTACTTCTACTAACGTTTCCTACTGGAACATGCCAATGGCTGCTAATGGGGAATGAGAGACAGAAGAATTCGGCTTTTAGTTAACGCGCACGCTGCGAATTTTTTATTGTTCAACAACGCACAGGAGAAATCTCCCACCGGCACCACCTTGGAGGTCAAAGCGTAAGACTTGTTACTCACTACTACGACCACGACGACTACGAGGGACGAACGGGTGCCGCCTTAAGGAGCTTCGCCCCTAAAATGTCGATTGCAGCATGCAGCGGCTAATGTGAGTGAGACGTCACCCGAAAGCTTCAGTCAAAACTAAAGATACACGGCACACGAAATTTTATCGCCGTTAAAAAGACTGAAAAGAACTTCGGTTGCGCCTGTTTGGTACCTAACTTTCAGTCTCATCTCTTGTTTCATCTCTTGTTTGCCGTCCGTCCTGGTTTGCACTGTAGTTTTCAGCTTGAAAGAAAAAATCACAGCATATCCGCATATCCACGGAGTGAATGATGATGAGTGGGCGAAGCTGCGGAGGTTCATCGGTAAACCGTGAATCTTCCGTGAATTCTGCCCAGTACATCATCACCGACGTGAGATCGGGCGCGTTTATACTAAAGGTTCGATGAGAGTTATGACGACTTGCAGCTCACTTTAATTTTACATGTACGCTGTGAATTTTCATTGTTTAGAAAACCATTGCTTTAGAAAACATCTGGCGTCTTTCGTTAAGCAGCTGGCGTCTTTTCGTTTTGCTTTAGAAACATCTGGCGTCTTTTCGTTTTGCTTTTAGAAAACATCTGGCGTCTTTCGTTGGTTTATTTCATCAATCAACGGCGTTTTGAACAAAATTTTTATTGTTTAATCACGCACAGGAGAAATCTCACCAGGCACTACCTTGGAGGTAAACAATGGCTGCTAATGGGAATGAGAGACAGAAGAAGTCGGCTTTTAGCTAACACTTACACTTCTACTTCTACTAACGTTTCCTACTGGAACATGCCAATGGCTGCTGATGGGGAATGAGAGACAGAAGAATTCGGCTTTTAGTTAACGCGCACGCTGCGAATTTTTTATTGTTCAACAGCGCACAGGAGAAATCTCCCACCGGCACCACCTTGGAGGTCAAGATCTGGTACTAGCGTTAAGACTGGTTGCGCACTACGACGGGGACGAACGGGTGCCGCTTTAAGGAGCTACACAGAGCCCCAGCCGACGTGGTCGAGCTGGCAGGCTCTGTGTAGCGCTGTTTGTTCCTGCGTGTTGAAGGAGGCACCTCGCGATCTCATGCGGTAACCCGGCGGCCTTCCGCGACGGAACTTCGCCAGTTTCTCGCAGGCTTTCGGTGAGGTTTTCCCTCTTTTTTGACGCTCTTTTCTTTTTCAGGATAGGCTAGCTTTAACCTCAGTTTTTCTAGGGTAGGCTAGCCAGTCCTGTGCGCTGCCGCCTCGTGGTCTCTACCGCGATGGCGGCCCCTCAGCAGCTTCGGCCGCTGACGTTCTACGGTCGTGTTCCTAAGGGCACGACCAACGTTGACATCTGCAAGGAGCTCGTGAAGCGGTTCTCGCCAAACGAGCTCAAGTGTGTTCGAGACTTTGGAGCCGGCAGATTTGAAGTTACCTTTGCGAACATGGCGGCAGTTGAGCGTTTCCTCGCCAAGTCTGTCGTCACGGTTCGTAATGTAGAAGTTAAGTTCGAGTACCGCGGTGTTCGGGTGAAGACCGTGCGCGTGTTGGGCTACCCAGCCGATGCCAGTGACTCCGCGCTCCTTAACGGGTTGGCGGCGTACGGCAAAGTGCTCGGTGTAGACTACGAGCACGTTCCGGATTTTAAGAGTGTCCTGACAGGCAACCGACGCGTACGTGTCGAGATGGCGCGACCTGTTCCCAACCTCCTTCCGGTGGGGAGCAGGATCGTCCAGTGCGAGTACGACGGCGTCGTTCGCCTGTGTCGTAGGTGCTTTTTCCCGGGGCACCACGCAGCTGACTGCAAGGTCCCACAGTGCGAGCGTTGCGCTGAGTTCGGGCACGCCCGTTGCGAAGCAGTATGCAAACGCTGCGGTGAGGACCATGCTCTGTCTGCCTGCAAGGTGCGCACGTATTCGTCCGTCGCTGCGCGTGCTCCTGCTCGTGTTTCTTCTACACAGGTGACGAGCGGTGCAGCTGAAAGCCACGAGGCGCCTTCGAAGGGTCCCGAGGGCTCCCCCCTGCCAGAGAGGGAGCCAGTTGGTGCAGAGGCTCCCGGAGGGGGCGAGCAGGGTCGGAGGCCGGAGTTAGCTGAGGCTTCCGCCCCTTCCGCCGCCTTGCCGCCGCTGGTCACTCCGACGGACGTGCCTGCGGCCCCTGCCGACGTGCCTGCAGTCCCTGCTGACGCGCCTGCAGCCGAGGAGGACCGGGAGCAGGCCATGGATGCGGAGGCGTGGAGGGTGGCTCGAGGGAAGAAGCGCCGGGCGCGGTCCAGGGACTCTTCACACGAGCGGCCGGCGGCGGCTGCGCGCGGCGGACCCGGTGACTTGGAGGAGGGCTTGCCTGGCGTGAAGCGCACCGCAGCGACGGATTTGGACGCGGAGTCAACCCAGTCCACCGTCAAGGACACTACCGTGGGTGAGAAGAGCTTCTCTTCTTGCCCCTTCTGTGGTCTAGGCAGTTGTGGTGGTGATTGTTCACCCATGTCTGACCGAGTGTACTCGTCCACACACGAGAACTCCTCCTCTGACGAGGAGGGTTCTCATTAGCTTTCCACGGTAGCTTTCAGTGGGGCTAGTATTCTCAGGTACTAGCCTTCCCCATTTCCCCCCCTTTTTTCTTGTTTTCTAGCTCTCCTAGTCCCTTCTTGTTCCTAGCCTTGTCCCCCCCTTTTTCTTTCATCATGGCTACTCCTTCTTTAACTATAGCTACTTTCAATTGTCGTGGGATTTCTCGAGCAGCTAAACAGGCTGAGGTTATTCACTTAGCTCGGTCTCGAAAAATAGGCATCCTCGTTTTACAGGAAACATTCGTGTCTATACTTGGTCAGATTTACAACTTTGACAGACAGTTTGGCACCAAATCCTACTGGAGTTATGGCGCGGCGCATTGTCGGGGGGTCGCCATCATTTTGATGCCACGATTCACCGGCTCTGTGCTGCGTCACGCCAGGGATTCGGAGGGCCGCGTTCTGTCAGTGGACCTTGACTCTGCTATTCGGATTGTGAACATTTATGCTCCCACTCGAGAGAAGGAACAAAAGGATTTCTTTCCCTCGTTAGATCCATATTTGGTTGGCCCTTCTCGAATTATTTTAGTCGGCGATTTTAACTGTGTCCTCGAACAAGTGGATCGCGTTTCCCTTAAGGAAACTCCAAAGTATAGAGACAGGAAAGGCGACTTAGAGCTGCGGGAGCTTGTTGATGAGCTCGGACTGGTCGATGCCTGGCGCACCCTTCGCCCTGTACAGTCAGGAATGACCTGGACAGGGAGGGGCAGCCGATCAAGGATCGACCGTTTTTGTCACGCCATCGCTCGTTCCTAGCATGCATTCCTCTTGGTTGTGTTCTTCCGCTTTGAGTGACCATTGCCTCCTTGCTTTAAGATTCGCCGATTCCAACCTCGTAGCACAGGGCAAGAGACCGTGGCGTCTGAACCCACGGCTCTTAAAAGATAAAGAAGCCGCTAAAGATGTTGCTGGACTTCTTTGCCGTTCGCTGCTAGATGGACAGGACTTAGGCGGCAGCGAATAGGATGCGGTGAAGGCCAGTGTCGCGGAGTGCTTTCGGGAGTGGGGCAAGCGGCGGGCACGCGAGGAGCGTGCTGAGATCAAAATCGTCTCAGACGCTATCCTCCTGCTCTCAAAGCCGCTGTCCGGTGGCCCCGGAGTAACCGCGGCCCTGACTTCGCTTCGCAAAGAACTTAGAGTCCTGCTTCAGCGACGCTGGGACCGCTTGCGAGCCACAGCGCGCGCTGAGCAGTGGGAAATGGAGGCATGGTGTAGCAGGAATGTTCTTCGTAGGCACCTAGCTCGAAAGAGAGCGGGTATGACCTCTCTCACAGATCCAAGTACTGGCCATCTTGTCAAAACGCAGGACGGAGTATTGGAGCTGGCGCGGCAGTTCTACAAGAACCTTTATGCCAAGCCACCTCTCCTTTCGTTAAGTCCTATGAACAGGTCGATATCTGCGACTCCCCACTTGTTGAGGAGGAGCTCCTTGCAGCCCTGAAATCTATGAAGCGCAATCGCAGCCCAGGCTCGGATGGCTTGACCGTTGAATTTTACATCAAGTTTTGGAAGGTTTTGGGGAAGCCTTTTACCACTCTTGTAAACAGGCTCCTCCGCGAGGGGACCCTGTCAGCAACTCAAAGGGAAGGGCTTATCACTCTCCTGTGCAAGGACGAGTCGAGACGCACTGACCTGAGAGCCTGGCGGCCCATCACCCTTCTGAACTGCGATTACAAGCTCATAGCTAAGTGCCTGTCCGTAAGACTCACTCCAGTGCTAAGCACGGTTTTGGGTCCGTACCAGGCATGTTGTGTTCCAGGGCGGTCCTGCCAGCTTCACGGCTTTGCTATCAGGGACCTGATCGAATGGGCGAATGCACGGAATCTCAGCGGCATTCTCTGCTCATTCGATCAAGAAAAGGCGTTTGATGTTATCAGTCACAGGTACCTTTTCAAGGTTTTAAGAGAGGCCGGCTTCAGCGGCCAGTTTATCAGTATGCTTAGGGCTCTCTATTCTCGTCCCAGCTCGGCTGTTGTAATACAGGATCGCATCTCGGAGCCTTTCAGCGTGGGTCGTGGAGTTAGGCAGGGGGACCCGCTCTCACCTGTCCTCTATGTGCTCGCGTTTGAGCCGCTCCTGCAGAGGCTTTCCAGTGACAACAGCATCGGTAGGTTTCCCCTTCCACCAGGTTCCCCTCCTGTCGCACTGTTCGCTTACGCAGATGACCTCTCCATTGTCGTCCCTGACGAGGCCACAGTTTGCACCGTCCTGGACGTCATGGAGGGGTACTGCTCGGCGAGCGGAGCCAGGATAAACAGGTCCAAGAGTGTAGTCATGTATTTGAACTCCGCTCCTTCCAGTCTGCGTCCTGTTCACGGCTTACCCGTGCAACAACGCCTACGTATTTTGGGTTTCCATTTCGAACCGGATGGCCTGACTACTGAAAACTGGAGGCTGGCTAAGCAAAAGCTGACCGACAGATTTCAGGAAATCAGTGCCTTGGGATGTCCATTGACGGCCAGGGTAACGATCATTCGATCGCTGCTCTTTTCTTTTCTGACCTATGTAACTTCCGTTATGCCGGTTGCAACCCGAACCAAGCTAGTCTTGGAGGGGCTCTTCTTTCGTTTCCTATGGAGTGGCTCATCTATGTATGTGGCACGTCCTGTGATCAGGTTGCCCAGGAATAAGGGAGGACTCGGAATTCCCGACCTGGGCATCGTGGCCACTGCGCTGCATGTCAGATGGACACGGGTAGCTCTCGAATCGGATATGCTCCTAACTCGAAGCTTTGCGTCGTTTTTCCTGAGCACACGACTGCGGCTGTTCTCGCCGGAGGCATTCTCTAACTCAGTGCCTCGGGCGGGAACTCCTTCACCCTTCTATGCGGGGGCCGCCTCCACTCTGGCTCGTCTCCGTGAGGTCAACCCAGGGATAGAGCTAGATTCTGTCGAGCTCCATGATCTAGTCGACTTACTCACACCGGACCTCCCGGCCCACTGTGTGAGATATGACCTGTCCCGCCACAGTCCTAACTGGAAGCTCATCACTGCCAGTTTTCTGGATGCCAAGCGCTCTACATTCATGTACCGCCAGGCAAGAGGGTGCCTGCCCATAACATTCAGGCCCTTCACGAAAATCCCTACCAGAGGAAAGTGTCCGTTTTGTGGCATTAGGGAGGACTTGGTTCACATCTTCTCTCAGTGTGCACTCCCAGCAGCCCTCCTTCAAAGGATAGCTAGCTTGTAACCCCGGAGTTCCATTCGAAACCGTTCGGTTTTTGCATCCCCTGCCTGCGCAGGCGGTTACCCAGTACGTGCTTCTTCTCGTCGAGTGCTCTTACCAAGTTTGGGTGGCACGGTGCGCTGCCGTTTTCAATGGGAGGCAGCCTGGTCTTCGTGAAGTACTTGCAAAAGTGCGGAAGGAGATCTGGTTTGTTCTCCACCGAGAATGGCAGCGTTTGGGCGTTAAGAAGTTTCTCGAAACCTGGCACCGTCCAGCAGTCATCTTTAGTGAGTCAGGAGGGCAGATCACCATTAACTTTTAAAGATGGCTCTCTCTAAGGTACACCGATCTGGCCTAGCGTGCCAGTCACTTGTGTCTGCGGAACCAACAGCCCGAGCCGGTCTGGGTACATGCGACTTCTGTTGCTACACCGCGGTGATGACGGTCGAGGTTTCCGCTGTTGCTTACCCGGGCTCTGCATGCGCCCGGGTAATCCAGTCGCCTTATTGGGCTCCGCCCACGAGGTCCATGTCGGTCGTTTCCGTTCTGTGCTCGGCGACTCTGTTCGCTGCAACGAACGGCGGCCCCCTTGTCCGAGTAGGACACCGCTGGCTTTCGGCCACGCGGTACTCGCTGGGTACGTCTAGTCTGTGTGCGGCGACTAAGGTTGCCGCGCCAAACGGTAGCCCCTATGCGGTCGCAGTTCAGTGCGCGACGATTGGACTCGTCGAGCCGAACTGCGGCCCCCCCGTCCGGGTAGGACCCCGCCGGCTTCCGGCCGTGCGGTATTTCTCGGGGAACCAGCGCTGGAGTTTCCGCGGTGTGGTCAGTGCCGCCCTGGCGGCCAAAGCGCGCATACTCCAGCCGCTCCCGCGGACGAGAGTGGCGACTGGTTGAGGCGAGGCGGGCGCGTATCGCCGAAGCAAAACTAAAAGATGCTGGCGGTACTGCTGCGCATTCAAGTGCCACAATACGTAGAAATGAGGGAGGATGTATCCTTCTATGCTTTTCCTTCTAAAACATATGAATAAGAACGAATGCGGCGTTGCATCCCGGCAGTCAGGCGAGCACAGTATGTTCTGCTCTTGCTCTCCTGTCTAGTGGCGTCGGGCTGGTCTCTGAACCGAATTGCCCGTGTCGGCTAGATTTATTCGATAGTGGGGGCCACCAGTGGAAACCGGGGCCAACAAGCACAATGTAATCGGTGTTTTGTCGTAAATAAAACTTGCATATTATGCAGCATGCGGCATATGTAATAATCTTTACATCTGACCACCACCAAGCTCCTTCTGATGCCACCGCGTGCAGTGAATATGATACGATAGGCAGGTATATAGTTTACATTATTTGCAAACAGTTACGCAGAAGAAAAGCTGTCTGTCTACTAGATGCGTACGGGGCACGTTCGCTGAAGCCGCTGAGCTGTTATGAGAAATACGCACGCGATGGATGCCTGCGTTGAACTTCATTCGCGCTACAGACAAAGTTGTTGTCACGAACAAAGCAGCGGACTACTCGAAGCTTAGCTTTCTGGAGTCAGCCGATGCGGTAAAGCTCCTTTGTGCATTGGCTGCCGCCGCGAAGTGACATCGCAATTTATACTTCGCTAGAAAAGGGTCAAATGTCTTGGATTTTTACTCGCTGTTTAATTCGCCTAACGTACTGTGTTAGTTTTTTCGCTTGCCTTTGTCTGCTAAGTATAAACGTGTTTGATCAATATCGACAATTGCTGCCGTTTTACGTGCCAAACAAGGTATGATTATGAGGAACGCCGTAGTGTGGGAATCGGGATTAATTTTGACCACTTGGGGTTTTTTAATGTGCACATAAATCTCAGTACGCGGGTGTTCTTTGTATTTCAACCCCATCGAAATGCGGACACCGTGGCCGGGAATCTATCCGCGTCCTCGAGCATAACAGCGCGACACCATACATGCTATGCTAGCACGGTGGTTTGCTTGATCAACGTCCGCATGCGTACACACCGCGGGCTGGGCATACATACCACGGCAGAAAAACGTTGACGCACCTACCCCTTGCCTCTTATTTTTTTTTTTACTGTGGTAGTGGGCAGCTGGTATCGACGCAGCACGTACTTATCAATGCAGGCTTGTGAGCCTGCACTAGCTTGACACAAATCCCAGGACGCAACCAGAAAATGTTGACGACGGAGTCGTCACCACGGCACAGCACTGTCTGTTCGACGCCGTGTGCGCAAACGTAGTCTGCTTGCAGGGCTTCTCTCCGTTTTCCAGTGCTTTCCTGAGAAAGTAGCCTTCAGACAAAGTTATTTTTTTCTAAACCACAGAGCAGTATTACTGGCGCAATGGCTGCTCGAGCTGTTCGCGCCAAAATGAAGCACGGGAACAGCGCACGCGCGTGCGCTCACCGCGGTACAGTACGGGCTGTGCGGCCGGTCGTCTGAGCGCGAGCGGCATGGCCTCCGAGATTAGCCGGCGGCGCGGAGGCCATGCGAGCGGCTGAGTTATGTCGCGACTCCCCGCCAGGTGCCCTTTTTCGGCGCGCCACCTATCCAGCGCTGGTCTCCCGTAGCCCCATGGCCGAGTGGCCGAGTCTCTCTGGCGTGGGGCCGTGAGACTGGCTACGTCTGTTTGGCGCTTTGCGCCGAGCGGTAGCCCCCTTGTCCGGGCAGGGACCGTCTTTCCGAAACAAATCTTCCCCTCTTCAACCCGCGGGGGGGGGGGGGGGGGGAGGCGGTACCGGGATAGACGTACGGATGATGATGGGTTGATGAGTGTCGTAGAACTCTGGGACAAAGCGCCTCCGGGTGCCGCGTCTCCTCCCATCTGACAACGGTACCCCTAAAAATGGCTGTCACATGAAGTCGAGTGGTACGTGGCAACAGAAAACGCGCACAACGGGACACTACGGCAGCTACGAGATACACGACGTAACACGACGCGGAAACCGGCGCAATCAGCCGCAAGCGCACTCTCGAGTGTTGTTGTTGACATAGTGGCGCCATCTAGTAAAGCAGCCTGCAAACCCTCCTTTCCGCGCACAGTAAAATGCATAAATAGCCGTCGTATTCTTTCGTAAAACTATTCAAAAAATTCGGCAGATCCTACGTACCGTGGGAGTCGATGTTATGCGAAGCATGCGGCGGGTAAGTACTGTGGCGTAACTTTTTTTACTGAGCGACACGTTACAAAATGACGCTAAATATTTGTATAAATTTTATACACGCACATATATATGTTGATGAACCGCATATATGTTATATATCCAGTTTACGGTGGGGTAACGCTGCCAATGGCAACGTGGGTATTACCAACACCAGAACCGGTAAGCTGATATGTAGTGCCTATACGTGTCCCGAGAACGCACGCACGTTTCACGAACCAGTGTGCATGTGTGCAAGAAGTTCTTGACAGTTCTGGAACAAGGGCATCATCACCATGATCACTGAGCACCAGCAGCTGGTCATGACTTGATATCGGATCCGGTCGTGATCGCGGAGACGAGGGGTCCATGTGCAGCGAAGTGTGAGGTATAGTACCGCTGTTGGAAATCGGGGATGCCTCGGTCACTTTGTCGATAAATTATCTGTAGATAGAGCCGGCCACGTGTCGGAACCTGAAGTCACCCTTCGCGTTGGTGAGGTATAGGCCGTCGAGGCTGGTAGGCCTGTATAGTGCTACGTAGACCAACATCAGTAGATGGTGTTTGTCGTATTCGTAGACTACCTGGGCGTATGTGCCCTACGTAGCCTAGTCTACAAAGCGGCTGTCAATCAATCTGGCATCATCCTCGGTCAGCATGAGGCCATCGCCCAGCCTCATAAGAAATGAAGAGGACACCGCGTCGTTCTGGTGGACGAAGTGCACTGTACGGTGCAGTGATGTGGATATCATATGTAACTTTCGTTAATGTATTCCTCCGGGGTCGAGCAATGCTTCAATATAGCTTGCTGAATCATAGGAATACAAACGTCATGTTTATTAGACTGCTATAAAAGCGGAGCCAACACTGGAACTACGGACGTTAATCTGATATGACGCCTGTATCGTAGGTGCATCATGTAGTGTTTATTTCTTTCTTGTAAAATTAGATAGCCAGCACCACAACCACAGTTGACGTTGCATCGATATTACGCCTGCGTAGGCTGTTTTTCCAAACCAGTTTATAGACCTGCCGTGGCTCAGTAGTAGAATACCTGATTGCCACGAAGAATGCTTGGGTTCGATTCCTGCTGGGATCCTAATTTTCATTCCTTCCATTCTTTGAGTCAACGCTGCCGATATTGGTTTTCCTTAACGCCCTAGCATTTAAGTAGTTACCAATGCCTGTTCTCGCCGTTCCTGGGTAGATATAAACTGTCAATCACCTGTGGCGCATACCCGTACACCGCGGCCCGTGGTAAACGGGTATGTGCCACACGTGTCTTGTGGAAAGGGTTTGAGGACGTACGCGACAGGATTTTAACGTTATTCATTTCATGACCCGCAATCCTATTCGTCAAATCCTCTTACCCTCCCATGCAAATTTTGGTCTATGCCAAGTTAAGGAGGCGATCATGAGAGCACCCAGACGTAGGCGGCTAGATAGATAGATAGATAGATAGATAGATAGATAGATACGTAGATAGAAACGCTCAAAGTGCCAGAGGTTCGCTAAGAAATGCTTCGCATTTAATAAACACAAAACAATATCCGCGCGTTTTAAATGCGAAGCATTTCTTAGCGAACATCTGCGACTTTGAGCGTATCTATCTATCTATCTATCTATCTATCTATCTATCTATCTATCTATCTATCTATCTATCTATCTATCTATCTATCTATCTATCTATCTATCTATCTAGCCGCCTACGACTTTGTGCTCTCCTGGCCGTTTCGTTAATCGGATGTATACCAAAATTGGTGTGTCATAACATGGCCTTATTACGAACATAAAGGACAGGTCATATCATGAAAATCATGACACGCATGTCATGAACAGCATGATTTACATTCCACGGCCTTTGGGCTCTTGCGGCCGTTCCGTTAATTTCATATATACCAAAATTGGTACGGCGTGACAAGAGTTCATGAGGAACATAATGACAGGTCCTAACATGCAAATCATGACGAGCATGTCATGTGCAGCACGATTTACATGACATGGTCTCGGGGCGCTCGCGGCCGTTTAAATGAAGGGATACATACGAAAACTGGTATGACGAGACATTTCTGTATGACGAACATAACTGACACGTGGTAACATAAAAATCATGATATGCATGTCATGTATGACATGATTTACATGCCACGCTCATGGCGCACTCGCGGCCGTTTCGCTAGATTGATATACACCAAAATTGGTACTGTGCGATGTGACTTTATGAAGAACATGAATAACAGGTGGTAGCATGAAAACCATGACATCCATGACATGTACGTCATGATTTACATGCCACGCTCATGGTGCATTCGCGTCCGTTTCGCTTGCGTGATATACACCAAAATTGGTTTTACGCGACACGACAGTATGACGACCGTAAGTGAGACGTGGTAGCATGAAAATCATGACATGCAAGTCATGTACGACCTGATTTACATGCCACACTCATGATGTGCTAGCGGCAGTTTCAGTGGATTGATATACACCAAAATTGGTATTGCGCGAAGCGACTGTATGACGAAGGTAAATGAGACGTGGTATCATGAAAATCATGACATGCGCGACATGATTTACATGTCATGCTCATGACGCACTCGTGGCCGTTTCGCTAGGTTGATATGCACCAAAATTGGTATTGCGCGATGTGACTGTATGAAGAACATGAATAACAGGTGGTAACATGAAAACTATGACATGCATGCCATGTATGTCATGACTTACATGCCACGCTCATGGGGCATTTGCGTCCGTTTCGCTTGCTTGACATACACCAAAATTGGTATTGCGCGACGCGACTGCATGACGAACGTAAATGAGAGGTGGTAACATGGAAATTATGACATGCAGGTTATGTATGTCATGATTTACATGCCGCGCTCGTTGTGCATTCCCGGCCGTTTCGCTAGCTTGGTATACACCAAAATTGGTATTGCGCGACGCCACTGTATGACGAACGTAAATGAAAGGTGGTAACATGATAATCATGACATGCATGAAATGTACGACATGATTTACATGCCATGCTCATGGCGCACTCGTGGCCGTTTCGCTAGGTTGATATGCACCAAAATTGGTATTGCGCGATGTGACTGTATGAAGAACATGAATAACAGGTGGTAACATGAAAACTATGACGTGCATGCCATGTATGTCATGACCAAGGCTGGGGAGTATCGCGATACAAGAGCATCGCGATAGTATTTCAGAGATACTTTTGAGTATCTGTATTTCTGTATCGAGATACATTTGAAAAATGTATTTGTATCTCAGTAGTGAAATACATTTACGATGTATCGCCTGTATCGCGATACTATGCTGGACACGGGTATCTCGTTACATTGTTTTTTTTTTGTCGGAAATGAGTTAAGGCGTGTTTCCAATGGGGGAATGGCGTTTTTTTTTTCTTTTTTGTGCCAAGACAAGCAAAGACGCGCCACCGGTCGCCGACAGATAGGGCGGCGATGGTTTCCGCTCATGCACAGAATGGTCCATGTGGTAAAGCGCGCGACGCCGCAGACGGCAGAATCGCGGGGGCAGTATTGTCGGCATCTGCCGACGAAAGTCGCTGTCTCTCAAGGTCAGTGCAGCACGCCTAATTTTTTTCGGGTGGCAAACCATTACTTCGCGACCCCCCGCGCGGATACCGCCTTGGAACAGGCTTTGCAATGCTTCGCGTGTGTTCAGTTCTCAAAGCGGCGGCACTTCCAAAAGCAGTTCCAGTAGTCGCGGCGGAAGAGACTAGAAGATGGCTATCTTTGACGCGCTTTCAGCCACCTCTCCAATGTCAGGGTGCGTTCCTAATTGATTACATGCGTGAAACGGTCTTTTGTGGTAGCAGGCTCCCTCACCGCCGGAGCCGACTTCGCCTGTTGCGGCTTTCTGAAATAGGTGCTGGTAGCGTCGGTGGTGGCGGTGAAAGCTTCATTGAAGCCGACAGGGACAGACGGCTGAGGATTCCGAAAATGGGGACAGACTTCGGATTCTCAACGGTCAGAACAACCCAAGTGAGGGCGGAAGTGTTTCGGTATCTAGATGACCCGAGAAGAGATATCGCCACGCTGCAGGGCAATCCGGCTATGAAGGCGACATTTATTCACTGTAACACGAATTTGTGCTCGCCTTCAGAGGTAGACAGACTTTTTTTCTTTCGTGAGTCTTGTGCTGAGGCTGAACCGACGCTGTTAGAAGACAGCCTATTTGAGATGCTCACACAGCAACCTTCTCAGTAAAGCAGATCTTATGTGCGAAGTAAATGCATACTTTTTCTCAATTCACTGGTTTTCATTAGTGATTCGAGTGATTTGCTTAAAGTGTGCTATTTCTAGCAAAGCTTAGTTTGTTCGCTAAGTATGTCGATTTCGGTGTCCAATCCTTGTTACTGTTGTTGTGAAATAGTGTATTTTTATTGCAATTGATACTTGTAATTATGTCTTTATTGCTAATTATGTACTTTGTCCACCCCCTCCCCTGCAATGTCTTAATGGCGCTGAGGGTACTGTAATGAATGAATAAATGAACTGAACGTTTCGATGCGCTGTAACTTTAATTAAAACATTATGCTGCACTAATAAGTGTCTTTGCGTAGTATAAGCATCCTTCAAATAAAAAAAAGTATTCCAGTACCTGTATCGCTGTAGCTGTATTCCGGAATACTTTTTTCGTCTTATTGCAAAAGTATCTTTGAAATATCCCGTTACGTTAAAAGCAAATGTATCTCAGTATCTGTATTTTAGGCTTCCAGTTCATGTATTTCGATATTTGTATTCCGGGATACTTTTCTGAGTATCTCTGCCCAGCCCTGGTCATGACTTACATGCCACGCTCATGGTGCATTCGCGGCCGTTTCGATAGCTTGATATACACCAAAATTGGTATTGCGCGATGTGACTGTATTACGAACATAAATGAGAGGTCTCAGCATGCGAATCATGTTATGCATGTCATGTACGGTATGATTTACATGCCACTGTCATGGTGCGCTTCCGGCAGTTTTGTTAACGTGATATATACCAAAATTGGTATGGCATGGCACGAGTGCGTGATGAACATAAACGACAGGTCATGCATTTATATACCAGAATATGCGTTTCATTGGCATGGTGTACTCTAGATTGTGCATGCATGCGCACGTGCATGGCAAAGATGCGATATATGGTGGACTAGATGCCATGGCATGAATGATTTCATTTGGCTCAAAGACAAAGAAGGCGATGTGTGCAGCTCTTTGCTGACTGCTTCGCATTACATCGATTCCCACAGTGCGTGGGATCTGCCGAATTTTTTAATTGTGCAAGTGCTTTTTTGGGATTGACATGTGATGGCAAGAATGACAACGTTCCAAGATGTCAGCGTTCTTGTGGTTAGTGGTCTCGCGGCCCAATATTTCCTCTAGAGTCAGTATATTAACTCTATGGGAACCTGCTCCGCGGGCTGTTTCGTTGGTTCCCGACAGGTGGCGCAGCGCGTTCTTCGCTTTACTGCGCATGCGATCCTCGAGATGCGATCGCACCATAAACGTTGATCGCGCCGACCGTTGGAGCCGGCTGGTCTCGACTGTAGCGGAGAACTGTAGCTTTACCACCAACGTTGGGCTCGTAGCTCGACTGTAGCCAGCGCCTCCTCTAGAAAGATGCCTGCGACGTCGCACGGTTTCTCATGGGGACGGGAGGTTCCTCGTAGTTCGGTGCTTTTTCCGCAAGGAGCGCTCGCAGCTGACACTACTACTTCCGCTGGATTCGGAAGTGACGCCATCGCCGCCGGCGGCACGACCACTTGGCCGCTTTGGCAAGCATTGCCTCCGGGATGGACATAGGCAGTGCTTTAATCTCAGAGGCTGCAAGGTTTAAAGCGACCGCCACAGCGAGCGCTCGCAGCCGACACTGTTTGGGGGAGCGGAGGAGGAGAGAACAGGAGAGGGCCGGGAACCAGCTCTTCGGCTCACGTCGCAGGCATCTTTCTAGAGGAGGCATTGCTGTAGCGGAGACCGATTTGCCCCTGGCATAGCATAGCCGGCTCGACGTGACGAAACGAAACGTCCGCGCGCGCGTCGGGAATCTGGTGTATCCAGACGACGGACCGACCCGCGGGCGGCTGAGTCACGTAAGAACGCGAGTGGCCCGTCCGCTTGCGCCATACACACGCGCAGTCCGAAACGGGAGGAATAAAGCCCGGACCGATTGCAGTTCCAACTAGAGCACTGCACGGGCCGACTTTTCCGGCCCGGGCCCGGCCCGGCCCGAAAACGCCATGCTCCGGCCCGCCCGAGCCCGGCCCGGTGTTCGTAAATGTGGCCCGTACCCGGCCCGGGCCCGAAAGGTTTGGGCCCGGCCCGGCCCGGCCCGGCCCGGCCCGACCCGTTTCAGCTAGTTATGCCTTGAGCATAAAGGAGGCACTGTCCAACCTTCGGTTATTGTGAAGATACCTGCCGACAAGATATTTTCTAGAGATTGTTTTAGGAACTTCTTTCAGTGTCACAACTTTCACCGGTACTGTGTATACTTTCGGTGAATTACGCGCGTAACACTCTTGCGAAATGATTGCAGGGCAATATAAAATATAATTGTAGTCATAGCTGGCTCTTTCATGTACGCACGCAGTGCGTACATGAAATCTCATTTTTGCATTTCAAAGAACAACTACAAAATATAATACCTGCATAAAGTGGAGAAAAAAGCATAGCAGACATTTTTAAATTGTGTCTACATCAACTGCAAACGAGCTAGGGCTGTTGAGTAAAAGTAGCAAGTCTCCTGCAAACCTCATCTATTGCACAATACAATGGGGAAAAAAACGTGCTCTATCTGCTTCTGGGAGGAATACGCCAGGCTGGTTAGCGTTACATAAATTAAAGCTGTCGAGTTGACTCCTCGGTAGGCAACTGCACCCAACCTACACTACGTTTTCGTGTTCAAACAACAAGGTTCTTTGTCCCACCCTTCTTCCCCGAGTCACCGCCACCGTCACCGCGACTCAGGAAAACGAGTGTCTCTATGGTCTGGCGCATCGCCACTAGTAATGGGAAAATCAACAACGGCGTTTGCCCTGGGATAAGAGTCGCTCCGCATCTTGCACTTAAAATGCACGAAAAACAGCTCCTGAGATATTATTGACTCACAAGTCGCGTTGGCCAGTCTACGGGCATGCGAGCGTAGCTGCATACTCGAAATGTTTCCCTGGATACAAACGCGCACATCTTATACACACTAATCTAGGCAGTTTACCGTTGTTTTCCTTACACGGTACCCAAGAACGTCTTTCACTCACTATAATGGCGGAAACTTATATTAGGCGTTTCTTGAAATCCCATGTAGCATACCGATTGAGCAAAATTGTAGACGTCTTGTACTGTGCAATTTCTATGCACGCCAATGCACTCCAGGTGGTTTAAATTACCCGGAGCCCTCAACGACGGCGTCTCATATAGCCTGGGTCGCTTCGGGAAGTTAAACCCCACAAAACAACAAAAAAATCACAGCATATCCACGGAGTGAATGATGATGAGTGGGCGAAGCTGCGGAGGTTCATCGGTAAACCGTGAATCTTCCGTGAATTCTGCCCAGGACATCATCACCGACGTGAGATCGGGCGCGTTTATACTAAAGGTTCGATGGGTTATGACGACTTGCAGCGCACTTTAATTTTACATGTACGCTGTGAATTTTCATTGTTTAGAAAACCATTGCTTAGAAAACATCTGGCGTCTTTCGTTAAGCAGCTGGCGTCTTTTCGTTTTGCTTTAGAAACATCTGGCGTTCTTTCGTTTTGCTTTTACAAAACATCTGGCGTCTTTTGTTGGTTTATTTCATCAATCAACGGCGTTTTGAACAAAATTTTTATTGTTTAATCACGCACAGGAGAAATCTCACCAGGCACTACCTTGGAGGTAAAGAATGGCTGCTAATGGGAATCAGAGACAGAAGAAGTCGGCTTTTAGCTAACGCTGCGAATTTTTTATTGTTCAACAACGCACAGGAAAAATCTCCCACCGGCACCACCTTGCAGGTCAAAGCGTAAGACTGGTTACATACTACGCTACGAGGGACGAACGGGTGCCGCTATAAGGAGCTTCGCCCCTAAAACAAAGCTACACAACGTACACACGCAATTATACCTATACGTATGAGACCCGGGCCTAATACGGGCCTGGCTCAGGCCCGAGCCCGACCCGAGCCCGAAGACCAAGGGCCCGAGCCCGGCCCGGGCCCGATCCAAGAACCCCTTACCCGGCCCGGCCCGGCCCGCGGGCCGGGCCGGCCCGGGCCCGTGCAGTGCTCTAGTTCCAACCGCAAGCGATGCTGCGCGCGCGTCTCGAAAGAGAAACCGCAAGTTCTAAGAGCCGCCGGCGCACTCGGCTGCCGAAAAAAGAAGGAAAAAAACCTGTCTTGTTGACACCCCACCCCTCCGAGCACGCGGCCCGCAGGCGAGGAGGGGGACGGACGGTTCGTGAGCGGCGGAGCGTGACGCACTTCATGTCGCCGCCGACAGGCGGCGCGGCTCACAGCGTCACGCGCGCGCCCTCTCCTAGGGTGGGGACAACCGCGTCGTCTGCTACGGCGGTACGCCATATTTGAGCCCACTCCTCCCGTCGCGTTTTGCTAGCTCGTATTGAAACTTAGCAGGCTGTCTCGTACAGATAGCGCTTATCTCGCCCGGCGCAACCTGCAAGGAAGAATGAAACCAGGAGGATGATAAGGTGAATTAATGAAATCTTTTGCTCCTTGAGGGCGCAATGTGTGGGCTCTTGAAAATGGTCAAATCCTTGGCGCCACTGGTTTAATAACAGACGTTACACAGACAAAAAAAAGGAAAGAAACGGTGCCGCGGTATGGAATTTCTCACTGTGTTTTTGATACCCAATGCAGATGCATAGTTTGCACGTAAGCTGGCCACTTTAACGAAGTATGAAATGGTTTCGTAACGTTCATACCATCACCGATAACGTTTATTAGACGTCCAGCGTGGGTGCGAGAAAAATTCTCCATCGGACGTCCAACGTTAGTGCGAGAGATATTCTCGAGAAAGTAAGTTTTGTCAGAGGAGCATACTTTCGCAAAATGCGTGTCTCTCATCGAGTGAAGACATTTTTTTATTATATGTAGTGTGAAGAGCAAATGGACAACTCAAAAAACAAAATGCACATAGGAGCTTTAATGGTGCACTTTAATCAATATTGAGAATTATTGAGAAAAATACAAGTTAAGTGAACGATATGAACGTCGGCACATATACATATTTACAAATCCATTCATGGCAAGTTCACCCCAGCACACGTCTTGCTTGTATGTCCGTTAACTTTTTTTTCTTCCATTTGTCGTAGATGAATTCGAAGCCGCATTCGGGCGTAAGCAGAGTATAACAGCTTTCGAATGGTTTCATTGTGAACCTGGCAGGTTTCAACATTAAACTGCACCATACGACTTAGGTAAGCTACAACAGCCTGCACCGGAGATTTTATGCTGAGAAGGCTTTCCGTCCATTCTGTGATGCCCTTGAAATGCTCCTCGCACGATTTAAGCACACTAATCACTTGAGGACTGGCGTAATGCAGGTTGTCGCCATTGCGTATATACTCCTTCAGCCTTGTAAGATAAGAATGTTCCGTGTCACTGGAACCGAGCAAAGCAGATTTACACTGCTCGCAGTTATTTATGGCTTTGAGTACACCTTTCATGAGGAACCCGGCAATATGGAACACGATACTACATTCAGTTGATGTCAGTGCTTCAATGAAGACAATCTCCGAGTCATCGATTTCCTGTGTTTCGGCTTCAGCGGGGTGGTTTTCATAGCAGTTGTCTTCGAAATGAGCCTGCACAAACAAATATTTACGCAGGTGTCCAGTATATATGCAGTACAAACGGAGATAAATAAGCCCTTTTATGAGATATATAGACGAGCTCTGGCAATGTTTCAGCGACACTAAAGAATTGCACATCTGTTCAGCTCCTAAAGAATGGTTGGCACGTAAGGGAAACAGCTTACGCTGTACAGTAATGCACTAACCTTGTAAATCCCGAATAAAAACAGCAGAGAAACAACATAACTCACAAGTGCGAGTAACTGCTTCTTGACATCGTCAAACAGGCTTAGAACATAAAAAAGTATTTTAGGAAACTACTCGCACGTTCTGACGCAATTAACTTCCATGCGTTTGCTGCATTGATCATTAAAAAAAATAATCAAGAGGGCTCTAAGCAAACAGATTACAAGGAGCAGCATAAATTCCAAGCGCTGCTACAACACTAGCTTTCACATATTTAAAATGCCCGTCGGATTTCCCCAATAGCCTCGGCACAGAAATACAAAATGCCTACCACACTTGTCAGTTATGAGACTCTGCATGACGAATTTAAAATATTCACAGCAGCATGCTAGGCTGCATCCTGTCTAGGAACATTAACGCAACTTATATCACACTTATTAGGTTTATACCCGCAACGACAGGCATAACCAGAAGTAATCGCAATTGTTCAAATAATGACTGTACTTACACTGCATATACGCGAAGAGTTTGCAGGATGCCATTTGTCCCGCTTTATCTTCACCGTCCAGAGGAGCCTTCTTTTAGGGTCTCTAGGGAATGAAAACATCCTCCAGCCATTTATTGCGTGGTTTGTGCACAGTGGCACGCAGCACCCAGGCATCTTGCCAGTTTTGCGGTCCGTAGAAAGCTGGGAGCGTGCGAACGCGGCACCTCGCACGTGCAACGGCCTCCGGGGAAGTGGAGTGGGCTCAAATATGGCAGCCGTACTCGCGGAGGCGGCATTCACCCCCGCAAAGAAAGGCACCACCCTCCAACGGAGGGGGAGCGCGGTCATTGAGGCACCCTACGTCACCTGAAACTTTCCGGCGGGTTGCAGGGCGCGGATAGCGCGCGTTGTTGTTTTGCGCGCAAGAAAAGTCAATCTTACGGTGCGCAACTCACGGAAGTTCTTTTGATGCAAGTTTTCTGTGTGTTGTGAAATAAGTTACTGTCGTTGTGACTGATTTACGGAGGGCGAGCGATGTTTTAAGCGGCTATTGCATAAATGAATGCTCCTCCACGCAGCCGCTGCAATAACAGGGTGTGTAGTTGGGGGCGTTCGGTTTTTTTTTTTTTTGTCCTGCTGATCGATACGATTTTCAATGCACTTTCGCCACTGTAGCTGTCATAGCGACTTCACTCCCGCCTTTCGAGCCCCACTATGCCGAATATAAACAACGCCTCATTTAAAAATTTTTTCGGGCGTATATATGATGTAGCTGGTCTGTGTAACTAACCCACTTAATGTTCTTTTTTTTCGCGAATCAATAATGGGCGGAATCGCTCGGCTTCGTAATAAATGTATCCGCACCGTACGCTTAAAAATTTTTTTTATTTACAGACGTAGATCGTACAAGGTTACCAAAACTGCAGTTGGACTCGTATACCCAATAAAAAATATTTATACATAGTTAATATGAGTACATAACAAGTAACATGTATCACGTGCGTACACATTTTTATTGCACCTTGGAATTGCACCAGCGCGGATAAAACAGGACACGAAGAAACACTCGACAGTGTCACGCACTGACATACTGATTTTATGTACACAAAACCCTGCCTATGTATGCGCAAATGTTTGCCATATCACAATATGAATTATCAATGCCGAAAATGTCACTCGTGGTCGAACAATAAACAGATGCAACAAACGTGTATGAACATCTGCTAGTCGACTACGAAAATGAAAAATAAAGGACAGCAAGAAACGCCGGCGATGTTTGCAGTCGACAGCCGACGACAACGTCGACCTACCAGCAACTGAGGCATCCCAAAGACAGCCCAATCACTTTGACCTCCCCCGCTTCCTAATGAGAGCTACTTCAGCCCCCCTCTACATCTCCTTTTTCTGTACGTCACTATCCAGCCCGTTTCATCCGCCAGTATAGTTCTGTGCTTAGGACTTCGATAGCGAAACAAGCAGCGACGTACCAGCATTCTTTATTATTTTTAACACGAAAGTGTTTTATGCCGGGGTCCACCAAGTACATCCGTCACGGATATGACGTTGATAAAATGGACACCAACGGGTTAGAAAGAAAAAAAACCAAGAAAAAGATACCGCGCTGGGAATCGAACCCACGACGTTGCGGCCGCGACGGCAAGCGCCCGACGCGCTACCCACTAAGCCATCTCGGGAGATGCTAGGCACGGCGCGAACGCGCCTTATATCTTTCACACATTCTCTTTCGCGGCGGGCGGAGCGGGGCGGTGCCGCCGTCTGTGAGAGGTGAAAAGAAGTAATACTTCACGATCGACACTTACTAGCGCTTACTCCGAGATTGCACGCGATATCTGAGGTCATGGTTAAAGCGTCTCGATACCAGAGAGGTAGGGTGGCCGCGCTGGCGTCGCCGAGGCACCCTTGACGCAGTTACGTTCTTTGCCTTTGGCTTCGTGTTAGCGTGCGTCGGCTCATCGGAGTAGTGCATCTTCCACGTGCACCAACGGGATTTCTCCGCTGCTGCAATATGCGTTGCAGAAAGGACGCGATTTCGACGGGCGAATGTCGTGCCTTGGTGGAGCGAGAGCAGCGCCTGCGAGACAGAGGCCAGCGGGACGCACGCGTTTGCGGCTCAGGCTACGAACCTCTACCTCCCGCGTTGCTGAAGCGCAGTGCGTGTTATGTATGCATGAGCACAGGCGTCGGCTACCCATTACTAGAAAGCGCTCACCGTGCTGTTTCTCTCCTTAATTGACGACGCTTTGAAGAAGTGCATACCGAGTACCAGTGTTGATTATGAGCTTGTTGATATCATCCTTTCGCGGGATTCACGATTCGCTGTGTCCAAATATATGTTCACACCGTCAGCTACCACAACAGTTTAATCATGATCATGGGCGTTAGTCGTCGCGATAGAGACATGCTGTCAACATGGGTGCATCCACGTCAAACGGTGCTATAGCTGCCAAACACGAATAGACGTTGTACAAGCTCTGATATATCATTACACAATAAGCACTACTTCTGTGAAGACATGTTTCACTTTCGTGTTATACCGATTCCTATGACGGAGGGATCAGCCATGTTTTTTTTTAGAAGTACCCCTAACCCCCCCCCCCCCCCTTTTTTTTTACTAAAGCACGAGTATGGTTTTGTTGTCACCACCCTCGCGCGTTTTCTTGCTTTTATTGCTTTCACACTTGACTCTGCGGTCACTCCTAGCTTCGTTGGGTCCAGCTGTTTTTTGTTGTCAAACGTAAAGTCCCTAGATTTTTCCTTTTTACTTAAGTACCGACAACTGCCTCCTTTCACGGCCCTCTCTCACGCGCAGCTGGCGTCCGACGCCATTTTCTTCCTAACTTGGAAGATTTACAAAGCCATGTGCGTCCAAGTACATTAGCCACGCATCTTTCAGCGGACAATATGCTACCGCGACGCGCCTTTCTCCTCCCGTCAACCCCGTCATTAGTGAATGGGGGACGCGTTTCACCAGGTGCTGGAAAAGAGTTAGGAAGAACATGGCTACCGAAAACGAGCGTTAGCCAATGAGATTCGTCGCCGGCGCTTCAATGGTTGTCGGTACTTAAGAAAGAACAGGGAAAAATCTAGGGACTTTAGTCAAACGCAGCCCCAGAAATTTCTCTGCACGTACGCTGCATGCTCTATGTGCACGACCGCCTGAGGCTGTAAAAAAGCGCGTCCCTCCCGTCCAGATGCAGCGGCGGGCCGTCTTTGAGACAGTTGCGATTTGCGGATAGACACAGATGCCGATCCTTCAGAAAAACAAGCATATATAAGTGCAGTAAAGCGGCACGCGGGGTGCCGACAAAGGTCCTTCAAGCGAATGAACGGAGTGAACATGCGCTGCAGGGCACGCACAAATGGAAACAGTAGCTTCAACTACTTGGATCAGTTAAAAAAAAAAGAATAAAATGCTCGACTCCCTCCCCTCCTCATTTTTTTTTTGTGATCTCTTTTTGTGTCATTGTGGTGGCCCTCTCCAGGCCACCAACCCCGCGTTTGTTGATACCCCCGCAACTACAGTGTAACCAGCCTAACCCCCACCGACCAAGGGGACGCGCTCCACACCCCGCAAGAGTTTTCAGGAGAAACTGGCGGCAGCGCCCCTGGCGGGCGCTCAAGCTGTCGACGCGGAGAGGGCCGTGGCGGCGCGGCGCAGGAATACGGCAGTGAGCCCACTGCCCCATTCTAGTACGGCCCAGCTACGGACTCCCCCAACCGAAGTGGAGGGTCACGTGACGGTGAGGCCGCGGGCCAAAAGAGCGGTTTGGCCCGTCGTCTGGTTGCACCCTCCGAGCGGCGGGGCCCGCGGCGATCGAGCGGCCGCAGGACGCTCGGAGTGGCTTCGTTTCACATGCACCGCTTCTGCGCGCCTCTGATGGTTGTGGGAAGCGCCCGTTATCCGCGGGTTTCCTTTCTCCGGGCTCGCTTGTTTTGGTGCGCTTGGGTTGCAAGTTTCACCAGCCTTCTACTTCGGTGATCGATTTTCACGCGCCTAAACCTTGAATGATGAAAATGTGCAGTGTATCAGAGTGCAATTAAACAACTTCAGTAGTCAAGTTTATTTCTGTTCCAGCTTTCTTTTTTTACCACGCAAGTCATGTTGCACGCACATACACTTGGCCATGGAAAAGCAAAAGAAAGAATTAGGTTTTGGGGGTTTTAGGCTTTCACAGGTCTTTCGGTGGCTTTTGCTCTCGAATGCCGCAAGGCGTTGGTGCGCCGTATGGGCCGGCAAGCGGATGCAAGCGGCCCAGTCGACGACATTGTGGGTTTGTGAAGGAGCTCGTCTCTTTTTTTTTGCCTATGGGCATTCTGCAGTAAAGAGGCAGCGGCATTTGTCGTCTTCGGGGTACGTGACCACTAAAAAAAAAAGAAAACAGTAAACTATTGGAACGTGCTGCACCAGAGTAGTAAAAAAAAAGTGAAACATCTGCTTCGAACAAGTGCGGAGTGTTGTAGGTCCCCCTGTCCGGACCTATGTTGGTGTCACGATTAGATAAAAATACAAAAGAACAAAATGACACGTGCAAACGATTTGTCTGCTTTGATGGAAGCGCAGTAGAGAACAACAAAAGGAAAAGAACGGCGTTTTCTACACTGCCAGCTCGTTACAGCGAATGTCGTCTGCTAGGAAACAGAGTCGGAGCGAGTTCCTCCCGGCGCGCGGCTGCTCTCGTCTCCATCCCTACAGTCACGTGCTCCCCGCGTCACTGCTCCCCCATTGGTTGACCTTGGGCGGACGCTCTAGACGCTCTGCCGCGAGCGAATTTTTCCAAATGGAGCGAAGAAGATCGCAGCGTCCTTTGGCCGTCCTTAAAGGGCCCCTAAACCCCCTCCGACATTTTCCCAAACATTTCAAGTAAACAAGCGCATCGCGTGCAGAATGCCGTCGCGATCAACGATGCCACACGCCGCAGCGCTACAGGTCGCGGGCGCGCCACAATTTCGAAAAAACAATAGCTTCTCCTTTCCGGTCCCCGCCATTCCCGCCACTGACATGTGTGACATCACCAGTGAAACTCGATGACGTTATCACTTTCGATGCTTGCGACTGGCCGAACGACAACCGACGACTTCCGGTTACTCTGCAAACAGCTGTTCGCGCGCACCTTGCTGTTCTTGGTCGTGTTGCCGCTTGCGAATCGACATCTGCGGCCCGTAACGCAACCGCCAACTCGCTAGCGTAATTACACATCCACGCCTTGCGGTTTGATGAGCGCCGTCAACTTAATCAGTGTTTTGCGATGACTACGCTTCCGTGTGACGGCGGCTCCTCATCTTGAGCCGAGGTGGTCTGGCACGTTGGCGGTCCTTTAAGGCGTGCGCGCAACGCAGGGTCCATACCGGCACGATTCGTAGGGGCACGGGCCGGCACGGCAGCAACAGCGGTTAGTCAACGAACAGTGCACCCATGGGCGTCCGCAGAACTTTTTTCAGGGGGGGGGGGGGGGCAACTGCTGGGTTGGGGGAGGGGGGTATGGTAAGTTAGCACTAAAAAGGCACTATTTATGGTCTGAGTTACGCACATGCGAAAACAAAATCAAAACAAGGAATCATTAGATTGAAAAATACTTGGATTTTGTTAATAAAGAAATAACTAAACGTAATAAGCAAAATGCGAAAACATAGCACCGCTCTCAACGTGTTAATTTTGGCGCAACGCTAGAAACATGAAAAAACACAGAGGAAAGAGTCAGAGGGGCACCAAACTACGAACTCTTTATTGACGGCGAAGATTGGAAATCAAGAAAACTTATACGCATGCGCAGGGGCGTGAAACTGTGACGTCAGCATGTCAATACGTAAGCTGTCCATTAAAAAAGGATCTCTCAGATTGATACGATACGAATGATGTGCCACTGACACAGGCGGACCCATTCCCTGAAATATGAAACGCTTCTAAAAGTTATCTCGCCGTTTGGTCTCTGCTCTTGCCAACAACCCTACTGAAACGTTCCGTATGCCATTCCAATAATTCCGTATGTTTCCGTAAGAATATTACGGAAATATATGGAAAATATATAGAAAATATACGGCAAACGTATGGATTCCGTATGGAAACATATGGAATTATTGGAATGGCATACGGAACGTTTCAGTAGGGGATCTTAGCTTGCTCGAAACGTGACGTACATGAGCATGCCTTAACATGCACCGGAAGATGCGCACCATCACTTTTGCCAATACTATTGGCGTGCTCCCTCAGGTGGTCATTACGTCCCGTTTGTCCTATGTATAGGACTTGCCATTGCCACAGCTCACAGGAATTTGGTAGACAACGCCTTCGGCACGCCGCCTGAAGGGTTTCATGTGCCTCTTTTGGCACCCTTGCTGCTAAGCACTAGAGGTTCGCTGGCACAGCTGTGCCAGTTCATTTGGAGCGGAAAACACAACAGGAATTCCACGCCTAGTGGCCACCTTCATCAGGTTATGGCTCCCTTTGTGCACGCACGGCAGCACTTGTGGTTTTGCACGCTCCCGTTCTCTCAAGTGCTCCTCCAGAGTACTGATTTTCACTTTCTGTAGCAAAGACTCGGTGACGTCAACCAAAACCATCCGAAGGAAGCCAGTCTTTTCGAGTTTGCCAATCTGAATGCAAAGGCTAGTACATCATGGGTGACCACGACCTGCGCAACGCAGATTGAAGGCAATACAAAGCGATGCACATTTAACAATCATAAGACAATAGCGCTTTTGTGCTGCGAGGCAAGTAAGCGCGAGAAACATGCTCGTTTTTCACAGCCGGGCAAATATCTAAAAAGTGCAAACAATGGTCGGTCTGAAGCTCATGAGTGAAAGTTAGTCCCTTAGAATTCGTCTTAAATGCACCTAAAAGGAAATATACCATTTCATGGTAAGGCACATGGCATATCTTATATTAAAGAATAAAAAAATCGTCAACACACCTAAAAATAGAAAATGGATGAAATGAAGTATAAACACATTGTAGTGCCTGGTCAATACGAGATAAAAAGATGTACTGAAATTGGTGCTACACTGGACCCGATACAAATGCCTTTTTTGTAGATAAATGCCACCGTTAAAAGAAAATAAGGTGCTGTTGAGATAAATTTCAAACACAGACGTCAAAATAGAGACCGACATTTCTGCCCTAGCTACAAAATCAGCCTCGCCACTTTCTTCAATGCACTGCTTAACTGCAGAAAAGAGCTCAGGGTGGAACAGCATAAAAAAGATCATTCACATCTACTGAAAAGAGATATCCTGTATTGCCTTTGCAACGAAAACATTCAACACCATACACGTATGTTCCCCGCTCACTGATAATCGTTCGGAACGGTATATCAACTTAGTGAGTTTTAGCGCTAAAAATGCTAGCAAGCTATCTGCTTTGGACATCGAAATCTGCTTAGACAAACGCTTACCCCCAACTTCTTCACACAGTTTGCCTACGTTCTTCTCGACTTTTGTCAAGCTCACTTTCACACACTCGAAATTCTTATTAACAGCCTGCAAGGCTTTTTCATTAAAGGCACATAGAGACAATATCACAAAACCATCTTCTCTGTCCGATTGCATTATGCATAAGTCATTGTCTCTGAAAAAAGACATTACACGATTCAACGCGTGCACCTGGCGTCCAGTTCCTGTTTTGGGCGCACATCTCTGGACACTGTCAACACCGTCCAGTAAGCACCGCTCACGCTGCTCCGAAGACGCTTTTTTTTCATGTTTTAGCTTTGCGCCAATGTTATCACGTTTAGCAAACTCAGGCACCAACTCGCTCAAGAACAAGTTCTTCTTTAGCACCACTCGGGTAAGAAGAGTACATGTTCAGTCTCGCTGCATGCGGGATTTCAACTCGCGCGAACTGATCACCACCAGCGCACAGTACAACATGGTTACCAACATATAACTGTAGTCCGTCAGTTTTCTTTGAATAGTAGCGGCAACCGTCTGGGATTTTTCTGGGCAAATTGCGTGATGGCACGCGTGATAAAATCATCCTTGTGTTTCATAACACGCTCTCGGTGCACACTCATCATACAAAGGCCGTCCAACCTGTCATTTGTCATTGTTGAGCGTAGCCATGTTTTGACTCTCCTCATTGTACTGAAGGAGCGTTCGACGGTGCAGGTGGTAACTGGCAATGCCAGAGCTACCTCAATGGCTTTTGCGACAGCGGGGAAGAATGTCTTGGCCTGAAGCAAGAGTTCAGAATAAGTTAATTCTGAGGTGTCCCTAGTTTTGTTGTGCCACATCTCCTACCAAGATATGCTCTCTTCCTTGAAGTTCTCGTTGCTATAAAATTCTTGGAGTTCATCGGAGAGGACAGCAAACTCAACAAGGCTCAAAGACTTCGTTTTTGTTGGATGAAGCTGGAGCAGCTTGAAGCTCTTCTCATTAGTGTCAGAAAAGCGGCGAGCCAAAGAAGCAGTGAGAGAGTCTAAGTAGGGCACATATATTGCCACGCGGTAATATTCCTCCGGCGACTGTATCCCGTAGTTGTCTCGGTGGGTCTGACGAGAGGCTTGCCTTGGCACAGATATCACTATGTTTAAGCGATTGGCTGCCTCACTTGCTGTTCTCATGATGTCAGAGAACTGCTCTTCAGCGTTAGTCCGGTGGTCGCGAAATATATTCTGCAGCTCAGTGATGTCGTCGAGTACAGAATGAAAGTCCATGGTTACACTCTGCAGAACGTTCGTAACAGGTTCCAGTCGTGCGCTGTACTTCGCTACGATGTGCAAGCAGACAATGAAAGATGAGCTTGTCGTTGCACAGTAGAGGATGTGAGCTCGTTGCCTAGTTGCAGCATTCGAGGTTGATTCCATTGATGCGAGCTCCTCGAGGGCTTCAACTATGGCCACGTAATGTTGAGAGAAGATCCTAATTGACTTGTATTTTGCAGACCACCTTGTTTCACACAGCATCGGAATGTTGGGCACCAATTTCCTTCGAAGTACGCTCTCACGGAAGAAGTTTATGGTTTGCTTGATGATCCCTATTGTGTTGCGAATTTCAGAGACTTCGTTCAAATCGTTGATCACGAGATTCAGTTTGTGGCTTGCGCAGTGGAAAAATAGTGCCTTTGGAAGCTCTTTCTGTATTATTCTGTTAACTCCAGCTTCTCTTCCAGCCATTGTGGAGCATCCATCATACCCCTGTCCAACGAGGTTCGAAAGAATCAGCCCAGCATCCTTTAAAAACTTCAAGATTGCGGCGGCGATGCAAGCTGAGTTCAGTTGATTCAACTCTACAAATCCTATAAAATACTCTCGAACTCAGGCATCCGTTCCGCTCTTGTCAACGAAGCGAATGCCTATAGACATCTGCTCTGTTCCTGCAATATCTGCAGTTTCGTCCGCAAGGACGGAAAAAGCAAACGCTGTGTTAACTTCAGCCACTATTTCCTCCCTCAGGATGTCGCCACAGATTGTGATAATCTCGTTCTGGACTCGGACTGAAGTGTACTTTGCATTACCAGGAGAAGATTCAAAGTGTTCTTGAAGCCGAGTATCTCCGGCTTCTACCCGAAAGTCAAGGAGATCATTGAAAACTCCACTGTCAGACTGCTTCCCGCATACTGGCAAGTCATGCGTTGCACAAAAAATAATGGTGGAAATGATCGGAAATAGTTTCTGGCGGTTCCTTTCAACTTGCTCGTGCAGGGCTTTGTTTAGCTGCTGTACAACGGGCAATTTCTTGCCTGACATCACACCCATAAAGTTCTGTGAGGCGGCCATTGCTTCCTGGTGCCATTGGGATTTCCCATGATCCCTGCACGCCTCGTGCATTTTTTTGTAGTTACTGAAAGTGCGCACGATAAAGCTACCTTGAGTACCCCGATGAACATTTGGAGGAAAGGTGACGCAGAAACGACAAAGGGCGCCTTTCAGTGTCGCTGAGTACGCAAGCCAAGGGGCGTAATCTGCGAGCCATTGGTAGCGAAAAGTCCTCTTGCCAGGTGTAACATCTTTCTTAAAGTCATATGTAGCATTTGGCGACCATGGATTAGTCAGAAGGCGTAACTTCAAATTGTCTGGGATGCCCGCGAGTTTAGCTTTGTCTAGAAACTCTCCCAAATCATATTCTTGAGAAATGTTAGTTGCTTGCTTGATGTTGTCACTGTTACTTAATCCCAAGCAAGGAGAAGTATCATCGTGGCTTACTGTGTCGTGGTAGCTCACTGATGGTGGAACCTCTTCCATGGTGGCGACGACCTCAGGCACTGTCCGTTGGTGAAAGTCAGCATCACTAGGCTGGTCAACTTCTGCAAATTCGTCACACGCCACACTAGAGTCGTCCGCCGGACAGCTCAGTGACACTCTGTCAGACATCTGTGGACGCTTGAAGAAACGTCGGATATCCATAATTGGGAACCGGGCGAGGCAAAGCTGTCAGAGTTCCTGGTGGTTGATACCACTAGAAAATATACGCACACTGACTGGAAGGAGAATTATACAAATGCTCACGTTAAAAACACGAAGGGATTATATTTACAAGGAAATCTTATTTACAGGCTGATACACACGCTCACAAATTCATTCGTCTAGCTCAATCTCGCTCGCGCACCCGCACAGTCGAGCAACCGGGCCATGCACTGCTTGCCGTTCTCTCTCGTCCAGTGTCCTGGTTGTTTGAGCTCCGTACAGCTATGCACTTAAAAACACTGAACCACACAAAAAGAGGCGCACGCGTGCAGGGGCTTACTGTCTACAAAACGAAACCATGTGGCCGTGTCGGCTCCCCTTGTAGACAGGGAATTGCGCGCACCACAAAGTGGGAAGATGGCTGGAATCGTTTACGCGCTGTCGCCGCTCTGGCGAGGTTCCCCGTGATGGATAGCGCAAACAAGACGCAGGGCTGGCCATCATAAATATATTCCGACTCGCCGAATTTGCTACCTTGTTGAGGTCTCCCACACTGGAGGTGCACTTACCAAGATGCGTGCTCACAAGGGTTGCCGGCTCGGGCGTACCAGCGTATTCCGGACACAGTGAGCAACGAAGGCGAAAACACAATGCCCTGTACGGTGTCTCTTTTCGTGCCGCTATCTCTCTACAGAGCTGTACAACAGAAACCTTCCCTGAAGAAAGGTCGGAACACATGCGTGCCGGCACTGCTACCACCGGACTTGGAGGCGCCCGGCGCCTGAACGTGTCGAAATGATTAGAACAGATCGCCCTTCAGCCCCTTTTAACGATGACACCTTTCGAAGACGGCAAAACGACACGTGCCCGTAAAACCTATCGACACGCGACAGTCCAGAGGTGCTACCGAAAGCGTGAAAGCCGGGCTGCTTTCACCCGTTTTGCAGGGTGCGTCGCCGGCCCATGCGTGGCGGCTCTTTTCCTTTCGTCGTCGACAACCATCAGTGAGTGCTCAAGCATAGGCGCGTTGCCATTAGGCTGTAATCATCGCGCGGATGGGCACGGCTGCACGGATGTGTGTCGGGGGCCAAAGAAGACTCCCATAGGAAGAAGACTTCATTGTGCTTTCAAGGGGGACGAATAAAGCTATTGATTTTGCTTTGCTCTGTGTTATAGGTCGGGCCTTAAACTGGGCCTAAATTTTAAGGTGGTGGTCACCTTTAATGATATTTGATTGGCTGATCTTCTGATGGCATTTTTGAATAACCGTCGCCACTGGCTTGTTAACCTTTTTTTTTTAACGCGAGCGAAATCTCGATAGCCAGTACAGTCTGAGCTGAAGCTCCATGCAAACCCTGTACCACGGCTATACTTACGCTCTAACCGAATGAACAATGAGTACAGTAGGTACTGCAAAGTTTGTCCTTTTTTGTAAATTAATTTCTGCTTCTGATTACATAAATATATCCTCCGTCGTCAGTGTCGTCACTTCCTACGAGTACTCATCATGTCGCCTTCATACACGCTGTACTTCACGATTCTTTTATCAGGGTTTGGACACATTCCTAAAAAACTAACATCCACATGCAGTAGTATTTTATTTTGAAATATTAGCGATGCGTATGACACTGTCGTAACATTAACTAAACATGTAAGCAACATAAATACATGACTCCCGAAAATGGTAAGGCGATTTCATTTGCATGAGCATGAAGGCCCGCTGTTGTGAAGGTATAATCGACGCCTTATAAGGACCAACAACAAGGGCAATACTTGAGCTCCACAACAAAACACAGCATGCAACTTGTACAAGCCCACAAGCTTTCTGAGTGACCGATATAAAAGCATTGTTTGGGAGCTTGGGTGGTGAGAGGTGCGACGCCATGGGATATTGCTACAGTCTTTTAACGAAGTGTAGCGGTAATGATTTCTTGCTAAATTTACCCGTCAATTTTGTGAGAACTGAAGTTCTTGTGACATTCTGCGTAAATCTCTTAGTTCAGGAAAAGAAAACATGAAACTTGTACCTCAGAATTATTCGCTATCTTCAATAGCCATCCCAGGCAGTCTCACTGCCATGACTTCACGTCTAGATTTGTCGTAGTCTGTAATGTGCAAAATTGGTTCGCAATCCTGAAAGTTGTTCCATAGAGATATGCGAGACCAAATAAATTATCCCTATATATATAGGTATGCCCACACATGGTCACAACGCGTGAATCAAAAGCAAACTTCTCAGATTTCAAATTCAACATCACCCAAAACCTAAATTGTGACTCCAGCAATGTGATATACATGTTACATTGTAACGTCTGCGGGCAAGAATACATCGGCCAAACGGACACGCCATTTCGGCTGCGGTTTAATAATCCCCGGTACCACGCCACTTCACTGCCGAAGCTACCCTTATCCAGACATCTACGCTTGCCAAACCACAGCTTTGAAAATATCAGCGTAACTCTTTTACAGTCCGGTTTCCAAAACACGCGCGCGCGCGAACAACGTGAGGCATATTTTATCTTTAAATTTAGAACATTAACAGCCGGCATCAATGAGGAACCTGGAAGACTCTCCTGCCTCCGAGAGATAAGCCAAAATGAATTTGGCAACACGGAATCATAATTGGGACCATGCCTGTTTCTTGACTGGCTCGTGCGTGTGCAGTGTCGTTTACTTGCTTGCTTTTCTTTCCTTTTTTGTTTATTTTTCGTTCACGTTTTTCACTACTTGTACAACGTAAAGTGCTTACGCTCCTCCACCACTTGGAGCCTATTCACAGGGAGCGGGCGAAGATGAAAGGCGGTATGCCGACCCATTAAGGGGACGCTCTTCCCTCAGGTGCCTCATTCTGCCCTCCGCGACAACAATTTTGGGTGGCCCTGCGCCCGACGCGAACCGACAAACACCTTCAACGACTTCATGCCATACGCAGTTAACGTTTCCTTTTTCTTTTTCGTTTCCTCGTCTCGTTTTCTGACTTCGTCGGTGTTCTTCTCTCTCCTTTTTCTTTTTTCCTTTTTTCTTTTTCTCGTAATCTGTCTCCCCCACTCTCTGAAATGTCCTTGAAGGCGAGAGGGACGCGGCAGGAAGCAAGATCGAACTTCGACGTCAGTTTTAACTCATCCCCCGAGGAAGGGAGCCGCATGCAATAAGTAACGCGATCCATTATTGGGGAATTTCGGCATCTAAGCCAATGGTATTGTTATATTTTTACCTCTGTTTCTCATCTCCTTGATATGTAATATACATTATAAAGTACTAACAAAAGGAGCTGAAAACCACGTGCTATGAAGACACTACCTCTTTTTTCTATGCAGTAAATTCAGTCGGTTTGTACTGCCCCCATAGCAAAATAATACCATGACGGGACTAAACTTCAAAAAAAATTTTTTTGACTATAACAAAAACTACTTCTATAATAAAGAGCTGAGACACGGCGTGGACAAGAGAAACTGTAATATGACAGTGTAGAACCGTAAGCCTAGCCAGCGCAAACAGCAACAACGTTCAGCACGAGCCGCTCCTGTGTAGCGCTGACGATACGACTGTGTAGCTAGCTCTTCAGGGTGCACTTCTTCTTCATCACATTTTCCTCCTCGCTGAAGACGGAGCCCAGTAGGCGTTCTAAGGTGTCGTAAGAACAAGGGGTTCGTGATATGGCTTGAGGCGATCCACGTGAACAGTTTCGCGGCCTCGGCGACGCAGGTCCGTAGTGGGCGTGAGGGGTTCGATGATGTAGTTAACGGGAGAAGTTTGCTGTAGCACGCGGTAGGGTCCATGGTACCGGCTAACAAACTTCGAGGAGTTACCTGGCGCAGGAGTGGGAGGCACCCAGAGCCAAACAAGAGAGTTGGGCGAAAATTGATTGTGGGGCCGTCCGTCGTCGTGTCGAAATTTCTGTAGCCCCTGTTCCTGAGTTGTAAGGGAGCGGGCTAGTTGCCGACATTCTTCTGCATATCGAGCAGCTTCGGAAACTGGTGTGCCCTCTGAGGAGTCGGGTCGGTAGGGAAGAATGGTGTCGATCGGAGACGATGGTTCTCGGCCATAGAGTAAAAAGAAGGGAGAAAAGCCGGTCGTCGCCTGGGGTGCCGTATTGTAGGCGTACGTGACGTAGGGAAGAATAAGGTCCCAGTTGGTGTGGTTAGAGGCGACATACATAGAAATCATGTCTCCAAGAGTTCGGTTGAAACGCTCGGTCAAGCCGTTTGTTTGAGGGTGATATGCGGTAGTACAGCGGTGAATCACATGACATTCAGCGAGAAGTTCTTGAATAACATCCGCGAGAAAGACGCGCCCTCGGTCGCTCAGGAGTTCACGAGGAGCGCCATGACGTAGAACAAAGCGTTGAAGCAGGAAAGACGCAACGTCACGTGCCGTTGCGGCTGGCAGAGCGGCTGTTTCTGCATATCTCGTGAGGTGGTCTATCGCCACAATAACCCAGCGATTTCCGGCGGATGTGTATGGTAGAGGACCGTAAAGGTCTATTCCAACCCGGTCAAATGGTCGCATTGGGCACGGCAACGGCTGCATTGGTCCAGAAGAGCGGCAAGGATCGGGCTTGCGGCGTTGACACTCTGTGCAAGATCGAATGTACTTTTGTACGAATGTGTACATGCCGCGCCAGTAAAACCGAAGACGTAGTCTGGCATAGGTCTTAAACAGACCAGCGTGTGCGCACTGTGGATCGGCATGAAAAGCAGCACATATGCTGGCGCGGAGTTGCCTGGGTATGACAAGTAGCCATTTGCGGCCGTCAGATTGGTAGTTGCGGCGATAAAGGATGCCATCACGGATGGCGAAGTGAGAGCCTTGTCGGCGTAGTGCTCGAGATGGCGGGCGTGCGAGCGCGTCAGATAGGTAATCCATCAAAGACGCAATCCACGAATCTTTGCGTTGCTCCAAAGCCATGTCGATGGATCCCAATGGCGAACATAAGTTGTCCAGAATGGAGACACTCGCAATGTCAGTGGAAACAGGCGAACGCGAAAGAGCGTCGGCATCGGCATGCTTCTGGCCTGAGCGGTAGATAACCCGGATGTCGTACTCTTGGAGCCGCAAAGCCCATCTTGCCAAGCGGCCGGAGGGATCTTTGAGGGAGGACAACCAGCAAAGTGCGTGATGATCGGTAACGACATCGAAGGGTCGACCGTACAGGTAAGGCCGAAATTTTGTAATGGCCCAGATGATCGCTAGGCATTCTTTTTCAGTTACTGAATAATTTGCTTCAGCTCTTGTTAGTGTGCGACTCGCGTACGCAACAACATAGTCTTGGTAGCCGGGCTTTCGTTGGGCGAGGACTGCTCCAAGACCGACACCGCTAGCATCCGTGTGGATTTCTGTGGGAGCACTTGGATCGAAATGACGCAGTATGGGTGGTGTGGTCAGTAGCTGACGTAGCGTCGCAAACGCATGATCGCAAGCCGGGGACCACGCGGACAGATTGGGGTCTCCTTGAAGCAGGTCTGTCAAAGGTGCCATAATCGAGGCGAAATTGCGAATGAATCGGCGAAAGTATGAACAAAGGCCGATGAAACTGCGCAACTCTTTTAAAGACGCAGGCCTCGGGAACTCTTTAACGGCACGTAGCTTAGCGGGATCAGGGAGTACGCCATCTTTGGATACGACATGTCCGAGAATGGTCAGCTTGCGTGCCCCAAAGTGACATTTCTTTAAGTTTAGTTGAAGGCCAGCCTCAGCGAGACATCGTAAAACCTGCTCCAAGCGACGAAGGTGCGTTGGGAAGTCAGGCGCAAATACCACCACATCATCCAAGTAGCACAAGCATGTGTTCCATTTGAGGCCTCGTAGAATAGTGTCCATCATGCGCTCAAATGTCGCAGGCGCATTGCAAAGGCCGAATGGCATCACATTAAATTCGTATAAGCCATCCGGTGTGATAAATGCGGTTTTTGGCCGATCATCTGTATCCATAGGTACTTGCCAATAACCAGAGCGGAGATCGAGGGAGGAAAAGAACTCTGCACCTTGTAAACAGTCTAGGGCGTCGTCTATCCGGGGCAAAGGATAAACATCCTTTCGCGTTATCTTGTTTAGACGACGATAATCTACGCAAAAGCGTATCGTGCCATCCTTCTTTTTAACTAAAACAACTGGTGATGCCCACGGACTGTCTGATGGTTGAACGACGCCGCGCTTTAGCATGTCACCTACTTGTTCATCAATGACGCGGCGTTCTGTCGACGACACACGGTACGGTCGCTGCCGTAGTGGTGGGTGAGAACCTGTGTCGATCCGGTGGCATACAGTTGATGTTCGGCCTAGACAAGTGCTGTGGCTGTCGAAAGCTGGGCGAAATTTGTCAAGGAGGCATAGAAGGTCACGGCGTTGCTGCGGGTTTAGATCGTCGTCGATGACATGGCTGAAAACGTCACCGGCCGATGCGCCAGTTAAGGGACTACAGAAGAGGGCGTTGACCTCTGATGAACCATCAGGAACGCACGTGATGGTTTCGCAAGGCTCTATTGTGCCGATACATTCCCCTCGAAGCAATGTAATCGGGAATGGGAATGGATTGCCCACAGGGACGTCGGTCGTACCACCTTGAAGGGTAAGCAGAGCGGTTGGGAGCGGTGAGAGGTGGCGATGAACGAAAGCAGCGGAAGGCGTGAAGAGCGCGATACCTTCGGAGGCAGCGGAACATGACACAGGTGCCAAGACAGTAGCGTGCGGAGGGATCTGGGTGTCGTCGGTGATGACCAACTTCGCGCAGGAAAGGTGATCGCCAGCAGGTAAAGCATCGGCAAGAGATGAGAAGGCGACTTCTGCACGGGCGCAATCGATGACGGCTTGGTGACGGGACAGAAAATCCCAACCTAAAATAATATCGTGAGAACAGTGCGGAAGTACGACGAACTCGACTGTGTAGGGTACTTCTTCAATGATGAGTCTGGCAGTACACGCCGCAACAGGCTGGACGGGCTGTGCTGTGGCAGTGCGAAGAGACGGACCGTAGAAGGGGGTCGTCACTTTTCGGATTGAGCGGCACAATTTTTCGGTTATGACAGATATTGCGGCACCCGTATCGATGAGAGCAAGAACAGATACACCTTCGAGAACGGCATTAATAACATTCGGCGGCGGAAGAAGAGGGCTTTTACTTTGCGACGATGACGCAGTTCTTGCCTCGGGAACTGCGCCATTTAGTTTTCCGTGTCGGTTGCAGATGGACGTCGACGCATCGGGGAGAGCGAGCGACGACGAGGAGAAGGAGAACGACGGTCAGAAGCTGGTCGAAGGCTTGGTCGTGGAAGGGGCAACTCGCGGTCTGAAGCGTAGGAGAACGTGTGGCTGTAATCAGGTGCGCGGGGGTCGTCACGTGAATGTAGTGGTCGGCGGCGGCACAGGCGTGCAACGTGTCCGGGTAGACCGCATGAAAAGCAGATTGGCCGATTGTCGGCTGTGCGCCAAGGATTGGCGACCCGATGGACCGGAGGTCGTGGCGGCATCGTGGCGTAAGCAGGAGTAGACAACGGAGGCGGCACGCGGAACGTCTGTGGTCGTGGTCGTGCTGCTGCTTCGGCGTACGTCAACGGTGCGGTGACTGGTGGCGGCAGCTCTGGTGGAAGAGCCTCAGACACTTGGTCTTGTATGAGGCGTTGTAGTGCGGGATTGAGCGGCGTACTTCGCTCCGGCAGGTTGGGGATTAGTGAGAGCTGGCGAGCAACTTCCTCGCGCACAAAAGCTTGAATCTGCGAGAGAAGTACGGGATCTTGCGAGGGAGTTAAGCCGGACAACGATTCCTGATGTTGGACAGGACGGCGGGTGACGAGGCGTTGCCGGCGGAGCTCGTCATAGCTTTGGCACAGCTCAATGACTTGGGCGACAGTACCCGGGCCCTTCGAAATCAGCATCTGGAATGCGTCCTCGTCGATGCCCTTCAAGATGTGCTTGATTCTGTCCGCCTCGGCCATGGTCGCATCGACGCGTTTGCACAGGTCGATGACGTCCTCAATATAGCTGGTAAAGGTCTCGCCAGGTTGTTGAGAGCGCGACTGCAGGCGCTGTTCCGCGCGAAGCTTGCGGACAGCAGGACGGCCGAAGACTTCGCTGAACTTAGCCTTGAACGCGGTCCAGGTGGGAACGTCGGATTGATGGTTCCGAAGCCACAAGTGAGCAATGCCGGCGAGGTAAATACCGACAGTGGCCAGTTTCATGGCGTCGTCCCATTTGTTCAGGACACTTACAAGTTCATAGGTAGACAGCCAGTCGTCGACGTCGTGGTCATCAGTGCCGCTGAATATTGGAGGGTCCCGCTGACGAACCGCGCCGGAGCATGCGGTGGCCTGCGGAGCAGGTAGCGGCGGGCTTGTGTGAGTTTCGGTGGTCATGGCGGCAGGTAGAGTCCGGTTGCGCAACTCCAGGATTGTCAGAAGACCTAGCAACCTCCACCAATTATAAAAAATTCGGCAGATCCCACGCACCATGGGAGTCGATGTTATGCGAAGCATGAGGCGGGAAGAGGACTATGGCGTTATTTTTTTTTACTGAGCGAAACGTTACAAAATAACGATAAAGATTTGAATAAATTTATACGCACACATATGGGTTGAGGAGCCGCATATGTGTTATATAACCAGTTCTTTACAGTTGCGTAACGCTGCCAACGGCAACGTGGGTATTATACCAACACCAGAAGCGGTAAGCTGATATTTAGAGCTTATACTTGTCCCTTATGATGCAGAACGCAAGCACGTTTCACGAACCCGTGTGCATGTGTGGAAGAAGCTGTTGACCGTTCTTGAACAAGGTTATCTTCACCGTGATCAGTGAGCACCAGCAGCTGGTCATGACTTGTTATCAGATGAGGTCGTTATCGCGGTGACGAGGGGTCCATGTGTAGTGAAGCATGAGGTATAGTACAGCTGTTGGAAATCGTGGATGCTTCGGTCATTTCGTCGACAAATTGTCTGTCGATAGAGCCGGCGACATGTCGGAATTTGAAGTCACCCTTCGCGTTGGTGAGGTTTCGGCCGTCGAGGTTGGTATCCGTGCTACGTAGACCAATATCAGTGGATGGCGCCTATCGTATTCGTAGACTACCTGGGCGTATGTGGCATACGTAGCCTAGTCTACAAAGCAACTGTCAATCAAACAGGAATCATCATAGGTCGGCATGAGGCCATCGCCCAGCCTCGTAAGAAATGAAGATGACACTGCGTCGTTTTGGCGAACTAAGTGCACTTTACGGTGCGATGATGTGAATATCATACGTAACTTCCGTTAATGTATTCCTCCGGGGTCGAGCAGTGCTTCAATATAGCTTCCTGAATCATAGGACTACAAATGTAATGTTTATTAGACTGCTATTACGCTTGCATAGGCTGTTTTTCCAAACCAGTTTCTAGACCTGGCATGGCTCTGTGGTAGAATACCTGATTGCCACGCAGAATGCTTGGGTTCGATTCCTGCTGGGATCCTCATTTTCACTCTTAACATTCTTCGGGTCAATGCTGCCGATGTTGGTTTTCTTAACGCTCTCGCATTTAATGTCTGTTCTCGCCGTTCTTGGGTAGATATAAACTGTCAATCCCCTGTGGCGCATACCCGTGCACCGCGGCCCGTGGTAAACGGGTATGTGCCACACGTGTCTGGACGAAAGTGTTTGACGACGTACGCGACAGGATTTTCACGTTATTCATGTCATAACCTGACAGTCATATTCGCCAAATCCTTTTACCCTTCCATGCCAGTTTTGGTCTAGACCAAGTTAAGGAGGCGATCATGAGAGCCCCCAGACGTAGGCGGCTAGAGAGATAGATAGATAGATAGATAGATACGTAGATAGAAGCGCTCAAAGTGCCAGAGGTTCGCTAAGAAATGCTTCGCATTTAATAAAGAGCTGAGACACGGCGTGGACAAGAGAAACTGTAATATGACAGTGTAGAACCGTAAGCCTAGCCAGCGCAAACAGCAACAACGTTCAGCACGAGCCGCTCCTGTGTAGCGCTGACGATACGACTGTGTAGCTAGCTCTTCAGGGTGCACTTCTTCTTCATCACACTTCGATTAAACTTTTTGTGGACGAAGATGTTATGATTCTCAATCGTATGCGCTTTTCTGCTTATTTTTTCTTGGACCACCTTAGGGTGATACAGACGTCTGAACATAGGCCATTGTAGCGTTTTTTCCAAGTTCGGGATTTTATTTAGAACCTGTGCGCCGCACACAGGCAAAACAAAAACTTTAAGAGATAGTACGTTTTATGGAGAGGTCTATAAAAATAATTGATATATTTGGTCTACAATCTTATTTTGTAAAAAAATTCCCGAAAAAGCAGCAACTTACTCAATTTCACCTACGCGCCAAGGAGTGAAAAATATAAAGCTACTCTAAGCAACTGTCCTATAATAAAAGCACGATGCTCTGAAAACACAAAAAAAAGCAAGTTTCGGATGAATGCGTGAAATGGTCTATTTATCGCGAATTTTTTTTTCGTACCTAGTTTTCCACCATATCGAGAAGTTCAAATGGCGCTCACGTGCCCGAAAAATTTTTGCAGCTCAAAATATTTTGGGAAAATACTGTAGAAGTAATGCCTATGTGTGTCTAATTTTCTCAGATTTTTTCAGAGAAATCGATTTTTGTCGAGCGCCCAGACTGGGACAGTTGGCGTGGAATGACCCTATATATATACCGAATTCCAGGGGGGGGGGGGGGGCAGATGCCCCCCTTGCCCCCCCTTGCGGACGCCCATGAGTGCACCCAGATACCACACAGAGTTGACGGCGAGCTGGAGCGTCGGAGTCGCGGCAACCGGAAGTAGACGCTGTCTCGAACAGCGCGTCAGCGGTGACGTATGCCCGCGAGATGAGGAGGGGCACTCAGCTGACTCAGCGAGGAGGGCAAAGCGGTTTTGGAAGAGGGTAGCGAAGGAAAGAGGGAAAGAAGCGATCGTCGCGTTTCGGTCATCAAACGCGTGTAACTCTGCTACTACGGCACCGTCTCGAAAAATTCTCACGGCTACGTGTTCGTTGTAAACTCGAGCACAACTTCCTCACCTCAACTAAATTTCGACCGCTGGGTGGTTTAGGGGCCCTTTAAAACTTGTTTTTGGGCTCCCGCGACGGCAGCCGCTCCGCTCTTGAAGCAAAATCGCTGCATGTGAAACAGGCTTAACAGAGCCTTAACCATCACATCATCGAAGCATTCGAAGGCGGAAAAACAAAACGGAATCACCGCATCATGCTTCAATTCCTCTTACACTAAACTGCGTGCGCACAAAACGAGCGCCAACTTTAGTACACAGGCTGCACGTTTGTTAGAGGCAGGTTATGCTCACGTAGTAGCCACGGCCACTGAACGCTTAAAAATGCGAGTTAACAAGGAAGGAGGAGCGGGTATGGCGTTTTGTTTTCCGGGTGCCAAATAAGCTATAAGTACTGTAGCGCCTACTTTTTTTTCTGCGCTCGAAGAGGACGGCAAGTCAAGTGCGCGCGAAGTGTGCCGTTGTCGCCGATCACCATGTTGTCATTGGTATGAATGTAGAAGATATATATTGCTATGTAGTGTGGCTGAATGTCTTACTCAGTTACCTACAGTACCATATGCGCCGCCGTGCAGAGAAAATTTACAGGCAGCAGACGAAAGGCGGACTGACATCTTTCGCAAGACACACAAAAATATTTACGTTCCTTTCAGCTGTGCCCATTTCTACGTTTTATGCATATTAATTTTCAGATCTAGTCTTCTACTTTCCGTATCCAGTTCAGCAATCATGAGCTGTAATTAGTCTCCCGCGTTACTCATCAATGCCATGTCATCAGCGAATCGCAGGTTACTGAGATACTCTCCATTAACTCTTATCCCTAATTTTTCCCAATCTAGGGCCCTGAAAACCTCCTGTAAACACGCGTTAATAATAATATCTGGGGTTTAACGTCCCAAAACCACGATTTGATTATGAGAGACGCCGTAGTGGAGGGCTCCGGAAATTTCGACCGCCTGGGGTTCTTTAACCTGCACCTAAATCTAAGTACACGGGCCTCAAACATTTTCGCCTCCATCGAAAATGCAGCCGCCGCGGCCGGGATTCGATCCCGCGACCTTCGGGTCAGCAGCCGAGCGCCATAACCACTAGACCACCGTGGCGGGGCTGTAAACACGCGTTGAATAGCATTGGAGAGATCGTGTCTCCCTGTCGTACGCCTTTATTGGGATTTTGTCGCTTTCTTTATGGAGGACTATTCGCCGCGAGATCGACCTATAGGAGGCAGCAGCGTCGCCGCGTTAGTGTGGAGAGGCGGTCGGCGGCGCGTATACAAATGCACACAGCGGCGCTTCGTTGTGAGCTGTTTGAGCCGATTGTTGTCGGATAAAATGCGTTGATTGCAGCTTACTGGTAATATATACGCTCTTCATTGTTGAATCGATGCACGAAGGTCATCCAACGTTACTAATACTAGTGAGAGAAGCGCAATCCGCCGATGAAAGGTATGCTCGCCCTGGGTGACAGTGTGCGCTTACGCACTATACGACGTTTTTTGTTGTTTTCTCTGTACGTGTTTAGCTTGCGTTTTGTGTACTACGCACTGCTGTAGCACGCCTAAACTACTTAAGTGTTTACTTCTTCATTTGTATACCAGCCCATATTCTTTTGCAATGAGTTCAATAGCACTGTTCGCGCGAATACGCATACGCATGTAAGAGTGTTTAGCACAGAATTTTCATCGATTGATTACGTGCACGACAGTGATGCAACAAAGGTCCGGTTATTTTATGGGGTAAGGGTTTTTTTTCTCGAACCAATCAATAATTTTTTCTCGAACTAACCTTACATCAATTTACAACAACTCCACACAAACGCTCAAGATAATGTAAAAAAAAAGGATGAGGTTTTGCGTTACATTATACGACAAAGATGTAAGGCACGCCGTCGGAATTAATTTTAAACATCTGAGTTCTTCAAAGCGCATCTAAATCTAAGAACACGGGTGTTTCTACACAAATTTCGCCCAAAGATAAAATTGCGCGCGGGAACTCCGTTTTATCACTGCCGTGTCATTCCATTATCTTTTTTTAGGGCACAGTTTGAGTACCGATGTGTCAGACTTCACCACATAGAAATATTTTGCTGTAGTCAGGGGTGGAAGCGGGCTTGGGCGTTTTGGAGCAGCTCAGGGAGCAGGAATAATGCTGTTATGGAGCAGCTTTGGAGCACCAAAATGTGTGTTTTGGAGCAATGCAGTTAGTTTTGGAGCAGAATTGTAGGGTCAAACATCATTGTTGTTTAATTTTTATTTCTGGTTAACACAAGAAATTCCAACGATTTTAGAACACATTCAATATTGATGAACCAACAGCACTTAAACAAATGATATATATACACCCACGCGCGTACGTGTTATCATTAAAACGTCACAGCTGTGATAGAGCAATGACTCAGGAAAACGAGATAAGCGACGTTTTCAATAGCTACACTTGACTAGACTGACAAATGAAAAACGTTCATGGTAATGAACGTTTTTCAGCAGCGGCGTTTTTGCGCCGCGTTTGCCGAGTTGCATTTTCGTCAAAAGCCTACGCCGGCTTCAAAAAGTTCCTTCGAAATGTGCGGAGGTCAGCGCCGTCTGGAGGCATTGGAAGAAAACAAACAAACACGCGTCTGCACCCTAAACTCCACTTCTCGGACGAGCGGGCGATGCGCCGCGCGAGGCGTTTTCTTTTCTACTTCGAGTAGGAAGACGCGGCGGCGCGATTTTTGAGATAGCGTTCATCAAAATGACGCGCACGACCCTCCGACCACGCGTCAGTCGCGCATCACAGAAGTTATACTTTCTCGCGCTTCACAGAAGTTATACTTTCTCAGAAAAAAACTGCAGGGCGCAAGTATGGACGTGAAACTTCTTGCTTTTAAAACATTTATATGACCA